>NC_133664.1:188419665-188607182 GCF_037893015.1 Macrotis lagotis | reverse complement strand
TCTCTATTCTTTCTTTTATTCTTTGATTCATGGTCTATATGTATTTCCTGTTTTATTATTTAATTAATGACTTCTACTTATTTTCATTTATTCCTTATTTTGCACTTACATATTCCTCATGTAATTAAAATTTCTAAAAAGAGGTTGATTTATTTCCTTGTTTTCTGATTTTCTAATTGGATTTTTTTTATTCTTTAAATCTTTTTATAAGCTTTTTTGTTCTATTCCACTACTCATTTCCTTTCTGGTGGATTTATTCCTGGTAAAATATTCCTGGTTATGAACCATAAGGCTATCTCAGCCTTCTCCTATATTGGAGAATTTACTTTTTACTAGCTTGGATCCTTCCCCAAGTATATTCGGAAGGAATTGCAATAGCTTCAACTAGATTCCATTATTCTCTTTCAATATTTCAGACCCACTGAAGCAAGTCACACTGGGTCTCTGAACCAGTTATTTGTGTTCATTATTTTGGCTGAGTTGAACTAGGAGCTGTGGCTTTTTACAGTGTTGTGAGAGGGTGGGGTGCATGTTCTGGGAAGAAACTGGAACCTTTGGCTTCTTTAACCCCAGGACTGGTTATTACTTTTCTTTAGTTCTTTGGCTGGACTGAATTAGGATCTGTGAGTTTTTATAAGGTTGATGGAGGGTGGGGGTGAGTATTCTATGCAGAAATGTCTATGCAGAAAGCTTTTAGCTTTTCTAACCTATGAGCTAACACAGGCAGGAAGGAATCTGATTCCCTAAATCTTATTCCCAACCTCACTCACATGGCAGAGCAGGGTCTGTCTCTGATGCTTGTTGTAATAGGTTAGGACTACAACAGAGTTTTTGTAGCAAGAGAGAAATCTTTCAGTGAGTACTAAACTACAAGTCAGTGAGTCATTCTGTGTGCTGTCAGTATATGGAGGGTAGTGGGACAGAGGTGTTGAATCAGATTTTCTATTTCTCATTTATAAAAGCATTTCGTATTTTTGACTTGTTGCTTTCTTACTCTGTGCAAAAAGATGTAATTTCTAGGGCTTAATGCATAGGAATTATTGATTGCTGGAGAGAGTGTGGGTTTAGTCTTCCATTTTGTTGATTATATGACCAAAAGCATACATTACAAAGTGAATTGTAGAAGTCATAGTTTAATTGGTTCTGCCACAGTACATGGTAGATGCTTAATAAATTTCTTGAATGAATGAATGGTGAGAAAAAGAGTTATTATTCAGATAGAAAGGGTACCAAATAATTTCTAAAGTCTCTTTCAACACTAAGATTATGATTTTTGAATCTTCTTTCAACAGTTTTTAAAAACTGTTTGACAGTTTTTGATGAAGTATATTATGTATTTTTCACTTTGTTTGGTCTTCATCCCAATTTACCGGGAATTTTCCTTTAGTCAGTTCACCAAAGTCATAGTTTTCCCTCTATAATTGTTTTTTTTTCTAATTAATTAGCCAATTTTAAGCTTAGTGAATTGACATGTGAAGGTTAACAATATAAATATAACCTTGTATGCAACTTTAGATATGCAACAGGGATAGGTTGAATGATCATCTCTACTTCTTTAGCAGATAAAACAGTCTAGAACCAATAAAAGTCCCAATAGTGAATAAATTTTACTTGAATTTTTTTGTGAAAATGAATCAGTTTTGAAAATCTGCAAGTCATGATTTTCTTATCAATAAAATTGAGAAAAAATTGCTTTCTCAACTATTTTATCTCAGTGGAATGAACCAAATGACATATGAAACATATAAAATGCTTGGAGTTATACAGAGAAGATTCATGTATAAATTTTATATGATGTTATTATTTTGTAATGAAGATGTAATATGCATATGCCCAATTGAAACTTCTCCCATAAATAAAAATAAACTAGTTCCCACATTACTTGCTTAGAAATTGAAAAGAAATAAAATACAATAAAGTGTATGTATTTAGGAAAACACATTAAAATTCAAACCTGACAGAAAATTTCAGCAATGATTTCAGTATCTTTCCTCAAATTCAGCCAGCAGCATAAAACTGGAAACTTTTAGCATCATGAAAGAAATTCTTGGAGATAAACAACTGGTTTCCTGATTTTTAGTCGTTCATCTCCTGGGTATTATTTTTTTATTGTTATAGATTTTTGTTTTTATGCAGCTGGCTATGAATTTGGGGAATGAATGGGGCTATATATAGAGGGAAGATACTTGGCATGATACATACTGAAAGACTGGATTGAGTCCATTGAATGCTGAATTGAGAAGCCTGGTTCAAAGCTATATCTATCTATCTATCTATCTATCTATCTATCTATCTATCTATCTATCCATCTATCTAGGTATCTAGGTATCTATCTGTCTGTCTATCTGCCTGCCTGTTTGTCTATCTATCCATCTAAAAAGAAAAGGAAAGTTAAACAACTATCTAGTTAATTTGAAGAATATAAACAATTTATAAAAAGCCCAAGCTTTGTTTTATTTTTAAATTTGATTTTTATTATACTTTTGTTCTTTAATTATATTATTTCTTATATCATTTAATTATATTTTATTTCTCCAATAGTTTACTGATGCATGTTGTAATAGGTTAGGACTAAAAACAGAGTTTTTGTAGCAAGAGTAACCTAAAGTATAGGCATGTTTATACCCATTGTCTCTCACCTCTGCAATGAATGGAAGAAAATATATATTCTTAACTCAACTTGGAGTTAAGCTTAGTCTTTGTAACTGCATTTCATTCAGTCTCTTTTTAGAGGGAGATGAGTTCTTTTCATTCATTGTTTTGCCACAGTGTTTAGTATGGTACTTGTTCTGTTTTTGATACTTCATATAGGTCTTCTCTGTTTATCTTAATTCTTCATATTTATCACTTTTATGTTTATTTATTGTCTACAATAAGAAATTGTTTTACATTACATTTATGTATCATGATTTATTCATCTATTTATTTATTTATTGGGGGCAACTAGGTGGTGCAGTGGCTAGAACCTTGGATTGACCTTGGACTCAGAAAGACAGGAGTTTGTATCTGGTCTCAGACACTTGCCACTTACTAGCTATGTGAACTTGGCCAAGTCACTTAATCCTGATTGTCTCACATCCAGGGTTATCTCCTGTCATCCTGATTCATATCTGGTTATTGGACTTGGATGGCTCTAGATGAGAAAGTGAGGTTGGTGACTTAGCCCAGCATCCCCCTCATTCAAATACAATTCATGTGCTTGCCATAGCATCACCTCCCTGATGTCATGGTCTTCTTTGAAATGGACAAATATTACAGTTATTTATTACCAAATTTGCCTCCTTTTCTTTGATGCCACAAAATGTTGATATATTTTGATGAATACAGGGCCCTTACTTCTGTTTTGAGCTGTTATGTAAGGTATATGCCTCCCAATGAGATCTCATAGTCAAAGAATATGCACATTTTAGTAATTTTTAAAACAACAAAATTGCTTTCCATAATGGTTTAATTGTTCATAGCTTAGTTAGATAAAGGGTTCTTTATTTAGATAAAGATTTTCTTTATTTAGTTGTTTAAAAATATTAGATTTTCATTTTATTTATTATTTATTAGATCTTAGTTTCCATTTTACTTATTTCTCCTATAATTTTTGTACTCTCATTTTTTGTACTTATTTTATTTTGAGTTTTTTAATTTGTATACTTAGTTCATCATCCTTATCTTTTTCCAATTGTTAGTTCATGTTTTTAGAGATGTAGTTTTATCTCTAAAGACTGCTTTAACTGAACTCCCCAATTCTGCTATGTTGTTTTATAACTATAGCTCACATTGTTATTGTTTATTCTTTGATCTACACATTGTTCAGAATTTTAATTATTGTTTCCATTGTCAAATCCTTCTTGCTTCAAATATTTACCATTTGAGTAAGTCATTTAACTTTTGCTCTTAATCTAGCACTCTATCCACAATGTCATGTTGTCATTGCTAAAATTCATATTTAGTGGTGAAATAATTAAATTATGTTTTCTTCCCTATGTTTTTAGATTAATTTTATCACAATTCATTTTAGTCAGTATTTGTTCCTGATTTTGCTTGCACTACTTTCCTGTTATAATTCCATGGGTTTCCCTCATCTTTTCCCATTTAGATTACCCATCTCAAAATCCTTCCTTACTTCCTTTCCCTCCTTTCTTTCTCTGCATGTTTAGTATGTTTCAAAATCTTTCCTCCCTCCCAAGCTTTCTAAGATCAAATTTAAATAATATTATCTTGCTCTGCACCTTTCCATACTTTTCTTTGTGTTCTAATTACCTCCATTCCTTAGTAGGTTTTTTTGAATTTTATTCTCTGATTCATAGACTATATATCCATGCTCCTTCTTTATTTTTTGTGAGTGTCCTTTGTGAGATAGAATTTTAAGTACTACATTTGAATTCACATTTCAATTCCATTTTAGCTTATTGAACATATAATAGAATTTATTACCCCCATCCTCCTTATTTTTTAGTTGTTTCTAACTCTTAGAAACTTAGAAATAACAGTTCATGTAGGAAACAAGGTCAAATAGAAGAATTATTGTCCTGTTTAGGGAGACAATCACCCCTATCCTGGCCCTTATTATCACTATTTTACTAAAGTCATCTGTTCTTATCTCTGCTTTCATATTATCCCTATTAGTCTAGGTTTTGAACAACTTAGGGGACTTGTTTATTGCCTCTTCACAGGTAGGATTCAATTTCAGGAGGTACAATGCTCTCACAGCAAAGATGATCTCATAATTTTCAAATCTTTTCTAGATGAAATTCCTTATAAGATCCCAACATCCTACCACAGATCTTTATCTCCTCCCTCAGAAATATCTTTAGTGATACTTTCCTTTCAACTTTTTGAGAGTGTGATATATTATTCTTCTCTCTTCATTCCAATCCTTTACTTCCATTGCAATTATCCTACTTTCATACACCTCTCTTTCTCATTGAGAGATGAAGGAAAGTATTTTACATTCACAGATCACCTGTGGATTCCCTGGAGTACATCTAGAGGATCTTTTTGTCCTTTACCTCTCCTCCTTATTTCCCCTAGCTTCTCCCTGTGTGATATAACTCATAAACATTGAAATACCATGGACTTAGAAAATAGGATTTGGTCTATCGAGTATTAATTTATGCTTACATTTTTTATCCCTTGATACTAGAAATTCTCTTTAAACCTTTAATAGCTTATGTTCATTTTTTAATTTTTAAATAATACTTCTTTCATCCCCTAGTTTGCTCTCTTTAAAATAAATCCTGTAAAATGGAGTGGATTGATTTTATTCTTTAGACTTTTCAGTTCAGTCTTTTTTCAGTTCTGTTTCTGTGATTATGATTATTAGAAAACAAAGCATTTTCCTGGACAGTTTTCTTAAATTATTTCCTATTGCCTAATATTCACATTTTTATTTGTATTTTGATATTCTTTTGGAAATCCTATGCAACTTAATTTATCGTTGCCAGTCCTGCCTTTTACTTTGATTCTTATAGCATCATTTTTCTTTTAATATTTTTATTTTTTACCATTTCTGACAAATTTCTCCCACTTTTTCAAATTTGTCATTTTATTCTATAGAATCTCTGTTATTTTTGGTGGAGAATATATATCATATCTTCTAAGTTCCTTTTTAATGCTTTTTAAGAAAATCTGTGTTGAAAGTTCTGATTTCTTAATTAACTTCTTTTTGTAATATCTTCTTTTAACAGTTTTATTGCTTTTTTTGAACCATTCTGAACTTTCTCACTGTAGTTATGTGATCTCTGGTGATTATATGGAATTCACTTTTTCTTTTGGGAATACAGTCTCATTTTATGTTAAAATAATTGTTCATTGTTCTGTGGCCCTTTCTGCATTTTTATGCATTCTTCTTTCTTTATATTGTTCTCTTTTGTTTTATATACTTTTGAGATGATAGTTTTTATCATTGTCTTTTTATCCTTCAGCCTTTCTCTTGAATTCCAACTTATGTGTCTCTGGTTTCTCTCCACAGTCTTTGGCACCTCTTCTTTTTACAACAGTCATAGATTCCTGGGACTACATTTTCTGAGTTTCCATACTGTGTGGATTTAGAGAACCATTCCTTGTCTCTGTCCAGAGTAATCACTAGATGGAAAAGTCCTTGTTTCAAGTCCTGTTTTTATTTTATGAAAATTGTTTCTTTCTTGCCTATGACTCTGCACTGTGCTCTGGCTACCAACATATTTTACCTCCCCTCTTAAGTTTCTCTCCTTTCCCTTTGTACAACTGTACAGAAAATGTACCTATAACCTTTTTTTTGTGATTCTCACCACTAGATTCTGAAGGACAAGTCTGCAGTATTACATATGCTTACTGAACCATGTTATATAGAGTGTATTAGAGTGGGATGCTCACTGAGAATTATGACTGTTTAAGTTAGCAGATGCTATTTTTTTTGGTTTTTTACTTTATATGGTGTTTCTTCCTGTGTTGTGGGTTCAATTTTAGTTACTCTATATTCCTTTTATTTTAAGTTTCAGATTTGGAGAGTTTGTAGAAAACAGCTAGCTTACCATCTTAAGGGTCACATACACAAGTCCCAAGTCTTGGTTATATCTTCAGTAATGCATTTTGTTTGATATGGGTTAGTTATTTGTTTTACTTTTTCCTTCACAGAAAATAAAGACAGCTGAGCCTTCTATTTTACTTGTTAAAGGAATGAATCAGAATTCAGAACATTCCTCCCTGGAGGATATTTCTGTGTGTTTGTGTGTGATAGATTGTACTTCCACTATCTTGGGCACCACAATTTTCACCTTTTTATGAGAAAATATTTTGCCCTGCCTATCCAGCTCTTACTTTGCAAAGTTAATTTTTCACTGAATCCCTCCTTCATCTTTTCTCTTACCCTCAGCCCCATTTTTTCTAATTCCTTTTCCCTTATTTTTGTTTCTTTTGTCTTTTTTGCATTTACACACCCATCTTTTTCCTTTCACATGCCTTTTTCTTGTGTTTGTCTTTATATAATGCTACTTCCCATTTATTACCCCACTTTTTAATAGATAAATTCTATTTTCCCATTTAATATCATTAAACCTTAGAATTTTTAAAAAATATATGAGAGCATATAAACTGGTATTTTCCTATGCTAACCAAAATACTTAAAGACTAAAATAATTAGGGTTTTTTAGGTGATTTTAAATTCTCTTATTCATTAAACATTGCCAGTTGTAACTTCTCTCTCTGGTCAATGAATTCTAAACTTTTCTCCTTTTAGCTGATGAACAATTTGGTATTCTTTTTAAAAAATATATTTATTTCAAGTTCTTACAAAGGTGCCTCTAAGATTCACAACATTCTGCGAGTATCCAGAGCACCTGTTTCATAATGTCTCAGAGTTAAACTATTTGTTTATTCCTGTTAGGAGACTATAGTGCACATTCTGTTAAGACTTTGACACTCAGCCAAAACATATATTATTCATTAAACTGAAGTATCAAAGGATCTATTCATCATTTTAAAAAAATAGATGGAAATATAGGAATAAGACTCCTTCATACTTTTCCTCCATAATTTTAAATAGAGAATGACTTATAATTTTTTCTAGTTAAAAGATGAAACCATTATGAAGATATTTGACTAATATTTTCCAGCTTACAAAGATAAGACTATATATATATATATATATATATATATATATATATATATATATGTATGTATATATATGTATATCTTTGGGGTTTCTATAGTCCTTTTACTCCACAGTTCTCAGTGAGTATAATTAATAAGAAAATTTTGTATTTGCAATGTCAATAATGCAACTAGGTTGTTGTTTACATGTTAAAATAATTACCAGGCACTTAAAAACAAGTGTCTATATAAGCTAGGTCTATAACTACAGCTCTCATCTTGGTTACTCATTGCTCTCCTTTTCAAGAGGCAGAGAGCCATCAAAAAACTACTCCAATCCATATCATACCACTGCAGGTCTGAAAGCCATCTTTAAAAAGAGTGATTCTTTGTTGTCTATCTACTGATTTACAAGCTCACAGATCACCAGAATTAGATAGACTCTCAGAAGTTATCTAGGTTGACTTATACATGAATGAGAATATATTTTCCAATGAATAAATGCCTAGACATCTCTTCTTGGGATACTTTTGTGAAGGCAAGTTTCTTTGCATCACACATAAGCATCAGCTCTGAGTTTTCACATCTTTTCCATCTCTTGCTTTCCCCCTCTACCAATCCACAAACATTAAGTATTTACTAATTCCAAGTGCTGTAGTAGTGGGAAAAAGTCAGTCCCTCCTTGCAAGAAGCCTATAATTTAGATTAAATAGTATCTTGATTAGATTTATATATGTATGTATTTATTTGTGTGTGCATGTGTTTGTGTGTATATATGCATATATACACATACAAATAAGTATCTATATCTATCTATCTATCTATCTATCTATCTATCTATCTATATATCTCACAAATTTTCTGGAGTGGATAGCTTTCAATGGAATGCAAAACTCAGTGCAGAAAGTTCTATTCCTGCAGTTTAGCAACTTGTAATGTTTACAGTATCAGTGTGCCTCAAAACTGAGAGATTATATGCATAGTCTTGCTGCTAGTATGTGTCCAATACTGGAAGCAAGATTTCCTGGATCCATGGTCATGTTCAAAATCATAATACGCTCCTGCTCCTCACACAAAGCTATATACATATATGTGTGTATATATATATATATATATATATATATATATATATATACATATGTATATATGTGTGTGTATGTCTGGGTATGTCTGGGTGTATATAATATACATATATGTGTGCCTACATATATGCACACACACTCATATGCATATGTAGAAGTCTCAGTTTATGTTATATATGAGAGAAAGACAAAGATAGCGAGAGATAGAAGGATAGAGAAGAGAATTTTGACCCACACAGATTAAGTAAATTAATGTTTAATTTTTTTAGAAAGATTTTATGTATTTTGAATTTTGCAATATTTCCCCTGATCTTGCTTCCCTCCCCCCAGAAGTCAGTCTGTTTGTCTTTACATTGTTTCAATGCTATACATTGATCTAAGCGGAATGTGACAAGAGAGAAATCATATACTTAAGGAAGAAACATAAAGTATAAGAGATAGCAAAATTACATAATAAGATAACTTTTTTTTTAATTGAAGTTAATGGTCTTTAGTCTTTGTTCAAACTCCACAATTCTTTCTCTGGATACAATGATATTATCCATCACAGATAGCACAAAACTGTGCCTGATTGTTGCACTGATGGAATGAGGAAGTTCATTAAGGTTGACCATCACCCCCATGTTGCTATTAGGGTATACAATGTTCTGGTTCTGCTTATCTCACTCAGCATCAGTTCATGCAAATCCCTCCAGGCTTCCCTGAATTCCTATCCCTCCTGTTTTCTAATAGAACAATAGAGTTCCATCACATACATATACCACAGTTTGTTAAGCAATTAATGTTTAATTTAATGTGTGACTATGTGAATGAATCATTAAAACAGACTAGATGAATGTTGTGGTTTTATTTGAGTCTGTATCATTTATATAGATGCAGATACAAAGGAGAAAGCAGAAAAAATTATTTTTAATATGTTTCATAGAATAATTTAAAAGCATTTTATAATTGATTGATTAGTTAATCAAACTTGAATACTAAAAATATATTAAAAATGAAGAGTAGTAGAGTTTATAACTTAGTTGCCTACCAACTTCTAAAAAGAAACTTCATTATCACTGGAGATGGAAACTTCAGAATTTTGTTAAAACCATATCATAACTTTGGTATGTGGACAGCATCAACAATCAAAACAAATATGAACTCTAAAAATATTCTTTTCTATAGCTCATCTTCTTTGTTGTTCTGTGTAAGCAAAACAAACATAGGTAAAGGAAAATGTGACAAAACCTTCCTCAAGTACCTCAGAAGTGACTATTATTATACAAGCCTTTCCAACAGAAAAATATGAGTAACCATCCTTTATAGTCATATACTAACTTTTATTCAATTATATATTTGAAAAGTTTTTCTTATTCCAATTTTATTATATTCACATTATATCATTATATTCTTTTAGAAGAATGTCCTTTAGTAGATAAAGAATAAGATAGAAATCAAAAAACTTTCCTCAAAGCATTAATGGAAACTAGCCTGTTGTGAGAACTATAAAGCACCTAACCCTTTTTGACACCAAGAATGCAAAGTTACTGAAATTTGTCCCTATTTGCATTGCAGTGCTGATCTGGGAGTGAAAGGAGAAGTAGGATAGTATATAGTTACTTTTTAGATAATTGGGTCCAATATTAGATAGAATCAGACTATATTTCCAAGAATCAAGGCAAATATTAGTAACAAAAGCAACAAAATCATTTCATTCTGTCAATAGATGTAGAAAAGGTTTTTTTGATAATAATACTCAAATTACAAACATTGGAAAGAATAAGAAAGAATGAATTTTTACTTAATATTTTAAGTAGTGTTTATCTATAAATGGAAATAATTTAGATATTTCCAATAAGATTAGGGTTAAAACAAGAAAAACAGTAATGGCCACCACAGCAATTACTATCTAATCCATTCCTAGAAAATGTTAGCTATAGCAATAAGCAAAAACACCTGAAGGGAATAAGCATAGGGAAAAAAAACATTAAATGATTGCTTTTTCTTGATGATATGATGGTTATTTAGAGAACCCTAGAAATTCAATTAAAATTTAACTGAAACAACTAACAAGTTTAGCAGAATTGTGGAAAATAAACTAAATTTTCACAAATCATTAATATTAATATGTATATTATATATATGTATATATACATATTACCAACAGATTCCACCTGGTAGTGATAGAAAAGAGAAATTCCATTCAAAATATGGAAAATATAAAGTTCTTGGGAGTTTATGTGTCAACATACCTAGGAACTATCTGAACATAATTATAAAAAGTTCTTTAAACAAATGTGATAGATGCAAAAATTAGAGAAATATTAATTACTCAGCTGAGAAATATAATAAAATGAGAGTATTTAGCAAAATTAATTTAATTATTTTGTTCCATACCAATCAAATTGACAAAGGATTATTTCATAGAGCTATAAAACATTTAAAAATTCATTTAGAGGAACAAAATATAAAGAATTCATGGGAATTAATGAAAAGAAAAAGTGGAATGAAGAAGGTCTAAAGTATTAGATCTCAGTCTACTCAATAAAGATGTAAGCATCAAAGCAATTTGGTATTAGTTATGCTGTAGAGAGGTTAATATATGTAATGGATTAGATACTAATATTTGGCAAGAAACAAAGCACAATAGCCTGAAGTTTGATATATCCAGAGATCTCAGCAATTGGGACAAGCTCTCACTATTTGCCCAAAACTCTTGGAAAAACTGGCAAACAACCCGAAAGAAACTTTGACACTTCACGGTATACAGCACAATAAGCTCCAAATGACTTAGACAAAAAAAGGGTGACATTATAAACAAATGAAAGAAGCAAAGAATAAATGACTTGTCAGTTCCATGGAATGGGGAAAAGTTCACAATTAAACCAAGAGAGGGAGAGGATCACAGCAGGTATGATGGACAGTTTTGATTAAATAAAATGCAAACATTGTACAAACAAAACGAATGAAAATAAAATTAGAAGAAAAGCAAGTAAATGAGAAAATAAATCTTTGCACCAAGTTTCTCTAGTAATAGTCTTGTTTGAAGGGAACTGATTCAAATTTACAAGAATGGGAGGGCCAGGATATTGCCACCAAAATGTTGCAGAATAAACCAAATTATACTTTGCTTGAAAATGGTAAAAACTGAATCATATATCAATGTGGGCTATAATAATTTAGTACCTAACAAATGCCTAGCAAGAAGTAACATGGTGCTACAATTAAAGAGCTAGAAAAAGATTTCTTTTCTTTTCTTTTTTAGTTTTAATAGACTATTTTGAAAATTTTTTCTTGAGCATTCACATTTTAAATCTAAATATCTCTATATAATTAAAATGCTTTAAGATCTGCAAGGTACCTCACAAATATTATTTGATCATAGATGCTATTATTATCTTCATTTTACATATGAGGAAACAGGGGTCATAAAAGACTTACCCTGACTTACATAGCTATGAAAGTGTCTGAGGTAGCATTTAAACTAATTTTTCTTGACTACAGGTGTAAAGCTCTATTCACTATGTTGCATGGTTGCCTCATAGTTTAACATAGCCAAAAAACTCTTCCAAATGGCAATATTAATAGGCTCATCCCCTGATATTAATCATTTTTAAATCCTTTCACTTCTCATACTAATAAATTTAAAAAAGTTCTAAGACCATTAAACTGTAAAAGATACAAATGTATTTGCACAAAAGAAATTTATATGAAATAAAGCATATAGGGACCAGAAAGTAGTTATGGTATATTATTTTAAACTTTCTACTTGACTCTCATTAGGCCAGTCTTTTCTTTCTTTTTTTCTTCATTTTTTTAGGATCTAGGCAATATTATAGTCTTTATTTTCATGTCTGATATAATAGAATTCCTATTTAAATTCTGTTAGAGTGTGGGAGAAGCAGAACAGGAAAAGAAAGGAGATGTCCATTCATGAACAATCTCCTAAAATTGGGGATTGATTAGGTTTGAATGGTTAGAAAAAAAATGCTAGGGAATATAGCCTAGTATTTTATTTCTTTAGTTTCCTGTTGCATTATGTGGCTTCTTGAATGCTACATGATTTAAATCCACAGACCACCAGAAGACAAATTTTAACACAGTAACCATAGTAGATTTACTTCAGTTCATTTTTCCAATTGGATATCTGCATCAGTTCTGACCCATAGAGTATCTCATGTAACCTAATGCAACAACTAAATCCTGGGCTATGTACACTGTAGTTTCCACAACTGTTGGCAGACTAATGTTTCCTTTCCTTTGCCAAGCACCATCAACATTATGTTTGGGAGGATCTGAATCTGAACAACTCTTGAGTTTCCATTACATAGTCCTAATTGTTAAAAGGGGGCCTCTTATAATTCTTGAAAACTAGTCTGTTTAGTTATACTTGTTACCATAACATCAGTTTGAAATATTGCTTCTTTCTCAGCTGGGCTAGCCACAGTAAAGCAGCCAGCCCAGTAGCGTCAAGGCATTAGGCTGAGGCAAAGCAAGCCACAGTCAACAACAGAATGAATGGAACAATTCACACTGTTGTACATAGATATAGAGGTTAAACCCAAACACATGAAAAAGTGATGCTGGAAGCACTTGGGAACAGCTGGGCCAGATGAATAACTCAATTGGATGCCATGAGGAACAAATTAAACAACTGACTGGAGACCAGACTGCTCCTGTGACAGACACTTTAATCAGGAAGTCAAAAGCTGATTGACAAGATGAAAAGCTGGATGTCATGAAAAATGGAAACAGAAGGAACAACACAAGAAAAGGGCACCCTGGGTCAGCATGCTGACAAAAATAATCAAGTACGACAGGCCATAATCCAATCTTCGAATGTTTGGCATGGTGCTAGTTATGAGAATCTGCAGCCAAGAGGAAAGAAAACTATTATTAAGCAAAAGAAATTATCTTGCTTTCTAGAACTCACTATTATGTGTTCACTAGAGATTTTTTTTAAACAAACATCGTGGAAATAGCTCCCGTTGGGTTCGAAGAGATCAATTAAAACTCTCTAGTGTATCCAAATGTATAAAATAAGAAATTGCTTCAAATCCATAGCAAAGAAGTCACAGAAACTGCTAAATGACTCATCTTAGACATTGTCTATTTGTTGATCTATATACAGGCAAGAGAAAGAAGAAAGGAGGTGATGTTTCAAGCAGGATAATATAAACCTTTACATAAATTGCTTTTTTGTACACTAAGGCCCATACCAACCTATTATAACAAGCTATTAACTTAAAAACATTTTTTTTGGATTGAACTACGATTTCATCAGTAGAAGGAACACTCTCTACCAACACAAATCAACACCTTGTTAAGTCATTTATTGTCTTAGAGTTAACTGAGAGGTTAAGTGAATTACTCAATTGAATTCCAGTCAGTACATGTCAATTGGGACTTGAATCTAGATTTTTTTTTTGTCTGAGACCTACTCTCCATCTTCTTTACTATGTTGTCCCTCTCATTTTAGTATTCATTCAACAAGTTTTTATTAAATGCCTTCTATGCTAGACATTAGGAAGATAACAGTGAAGGAAAGAACTGGAATTGCTATTGTGGAATTCAGTCTATTAGTAAAAATAGATAAAAAGTAGCTGTGGTTCATATATAGCACACACTCTGATCTCCTTTAGAACCTAATTACTTGTGATTGTGTCTTGAGAGGGTATGATTCTTAAGTTTAAGCATTAGTTTGTAATGCTGACTTTTACTTCCTAGTTTATGAACTCCTAATGGTATGTTTCACATTAATGATCAAGCAGTTTGCAAAATTGACTATTTAAAAATATTTCTTCCAAATTATGTTAAACAATCTTTTTTGTCTTTTTGTTTTTTTTGCAAGGCAATGGAGTTAAGTGACCTGCCCAAGGTCTCACAGCTAGGTAATTAATTATTAATTGTCTGAGAATAGATTTGAACTCAAGTCTTTCTGATTCCAGGGCCAGTGCTCTTTCCACTGCTACCTAGCTTCCCCTAAAACAAATTTTAACATTTTAAAAAACTTTTGAGTTTCCTCCCTTCCTGAGATGATAGGCTATATATGCACAATTAGTTCTCAATGAATGTATTTGCTAAGATAGCATAGTAAAAATCAAAAGCTAGTAACTATATAATATTCCTTTTGTAAAACTAGGGTGTACTCTCCTAATAGTTGACTAATACTCTTTCCTGCTTCCCACTCTTTGCTCCCTTGAATCTATAGAATCCATACTGCTCCTAGAAATGTTTTTCTTTTTTCTTAGATCTGGTTATGTTACTTCTATGCTCAAAAATACCCCCCCCCCCCCTTAAATAACTCTATATTTGTCTACTCAATAAACTTCAAACTTTTATTTCTATCATTTGAGACACTACCCAGGGAGAGGTCATCCTACTACCTTTCTTGCCAAGTTATACCATTCCCCTCTTGTTAGGAGATCCACAGACCACCAGAAAACAAATTTTAACACAGTAACCACAGGAGATTTACTTAAGTTCATTTTTCCAATTGGATAACTGCATCAGTCCATAGGAACGATGATGCAGAATATGGTGATAATGAGACACACATAGGGGCTATATGTAGCTAAAGCAGTCATTCCTTCTACAAGAGAAGTCCTCAGAATCCCTACTCTAGGTATCGTATTTCTGTTGTTCATGTTGATTAGTTGGTTCTTAGGGTCTGTCTGTAGTATTGTGTGCATGACTCAATTTTCAGGGCTGGTTCTCTCTCAAATATGTAGTCAGCTTCCTCTTTTATTTTCAGAAGTCCACTCATGGAAACTGTTTCCTTCCTCAAGTGATTGCCTCTTTGTGTCTGTGTCTGTCTATAATATATCAGTTCCCAGTTGAATGCACTAGTGAGGTAACTTTCCCCTCCATCAACCATATGAATTTGAACAAGAGTCACTTGACAAGTAGGAGAAATCTCCTCCCACTTCCAAGAGCATTTTGCTTTCAGAGGCCAGCTTCTCTGCTTAGGTCTTTCAGTTTAGACTGGCTCTAACTCTCCAGTATTTAGCTAGTTAAGGCCACTTAATTTGTTTGCTCATTTAATTTGCTATTCACTCCTGACAATCAAGGAGGCATTCATATTTTGTATTGTTAACACATTAACACCTCATTACTTCTATTATCTCTATTTTCTGTAACTATATTATAGTGTTGGAGATAGGGTAGGGAAACCAAATCGCTCTTTTTATGCACAATATTAAATAACAAATGCTTTAAACAGGTGGGTTGCTTAAGAGAAAAAGTTGCTATTAACTAGTTGATAGTTTGGGGGTTTTGTAACTTTTGATTTTAATTTTAAAGGAAGGGTAGGGCTTCAATAGGTAATTCAAGTGGAAACACAGCTATAGAGAAAAATTTGGTCAAAGAAATAGAGGCAGGAGAGTGTTGGGTGTGTGTGGAATGGCAGGAGAAAAGGGGCAGAGAGCAAATTCATTTGGCAAGATCATAGATTGATCTAACAAGAGGGGAATGGTATAACTTGGCAAAAAAGATAGCAGGATGACATCTCCCTGGGTAGTGTCTCAAATGATAGAAATAAAAAGATTTTGAAGTTTATTGAGTAGACAGAGCTATGGAAGAGGCTTTTTTTGAGTATAGAAGTAACACAACCAGATCTAAGAAAAAGAAAAACAGTTCTAGAAGCAGTATGAACTATAGATTCAAGGGAGCAAAGAGTGGCAAGCAGGAAAGTGTTAGTCAACTATTAGGAGATTATTGCAATAGTCCTGGCTGGTAAATGAAGAATAATAACAGGATATGGGAAGGGGGGGATGATTGGAAAGTGACTTAAATATATAAGGGATAAAAATATAATAAAGGTATGATTAGCAGATCTTGGTAACTGATCAGATAAAACTTAAGGAAGAGTAGAGGAGTATAAATTTAGAGTTAGAAGTTTAAAGGTAATCTACTGGAAGCCCTTCATTTGTGGAAGAGGAAACCAAATTCCAGAGAGACCTGATAAACTAAATCATTAACACAAAGATAAGAAGGGGCAGAGTGAATCAAACCCAGGTTTTCTTCCTAAAAATCAGGTGCTCTGGTCACAGCAGCAGTAGTCTTCAAGTGAAGTCTAGGGAATCCTTAGGGTCCCTGAGACTCTTTCTCATGGGGAGGGATTCATTAAGGAAAACTATTTTAATAATACTAAGATATTTTAATTTCTGAGAAAGGAAATGTTAATAGATGTAAAACACACACACACACACACACACACACACACACACACACACACACCCCCCAAAAAAACCTCATGGGGAAAAATTCAATAATTTTTAAGAAGGGGAGTGTCCTGAGTTTAAAAAGTTTGGGAACTACTGGTTTATATCACAAAACCTCTCTCCTTTACTAATAAGATTAATATCAAATTACTACTCCTTACTAACAAAATGAGAGGGATGATAGAAGGATAAATATGATTTACAGTAGCAAAAATGCCATAAATATCTGGGAGTCCCAAATTATGCAAAATGTATAAATAAAACTATTTTTTTAAAAATAAAGAAAAATAATTGAAAAAATATTCTGTAAATATGGCTGAAGGTGATATAGTAAGGATGACAATACTTAATCATAGTATCTTAATGATATGTCTTATAGACAAAAAGTCAAATTCAAGTTATGCGATAAAGATTTGAGAATATCAAAGAGAATAATGAAAAAATATAAATATGTGAATGGGATTATTAGATTCAAAATTATGCTCTAAAGTAGTAATTATAAAAATTATATGGTATAGTATTAAAAAATAGAAAAATAGGTCAGTAAACTGATTTAGACAAGTGGGACAGAAATGACACATCCAGAAATTTAGTTCTTGATAAATCAAAAGCACAAAATACTAAGGAAAGAGCTAAGAACTTGAAAAAAACTGCTATGAAAATTGAATGGTAGTTTGACATTAAGTGATTTTTGATTAGCTTGTTTTGCCACAATAAATTCCAAACAATTTAAATATAAAAAGTCAGGCTATCAAAATATAAAACAAAATGAAAAACATGGAAGATAATGAAACTACATGGTCTTTTGACTGTGGGGAGACAAAAAAAACTAGTCTCTTTACATCTGTGAAAATGATCTTCATAAAAGTGACTTCTGAACAAATCCCTCTCTCTCCCTTTCCCCATCCCCAATTAATTCAAGAGTTCTTGGTTACCCTCAAGATCAAATATAAAATTCTCTTGTTTTTTAAAACCTTTAGGACTCTAAACCCTTCCTACCTTTCCAGTCTTTTTATACATTATTCCTTGTCATCTCTTTAGCATTTAGCAGTACTGGCCTACTGGCTCTTCTTCATATAAGATTTTCCATTTACCATCTATATGCTTTTTCACTATCAGTTTCTGATTCAAATGCTCTCCTTTCTATCTCTGCTTCTTGGCTTCCTTATAAAGCTTTCAGATTCAGCACAAATCTTTCCATCTCTAAGAGCACTTTTGCTCACTGCTGGTACTTCCCATATAAGATTATTTACAATTTTTTCTGAATGCTTTTTGTAAACGCATGGTAGTTTGCCTGTTGCCTGCATCATTAGAAAGTTAACCCTCTGAGGGCAGGGATTGTTCTTTTTCTTTCTAATTCAAATTCCTAGTGCTTAACAAATGTGTATTAACAATGCTATACTGTTATAAAAGAAAAAAAGAAATCATTTGATTAAATAATATATAAAAGGTTTTATAATGCAGCTAGAGATAGAAAAATGATAAGTGGGGAAAATAACATTTATTTTGCCATATCTGCTATTTCCTATTCAAAATCTTCAGTAAATTAACAAGCTTCTATAGGATTAGGAACCATTTCCCAGAAAAAATGCCATCAAAAATGATGAGAATGACAGAATTTCAGAATTAGAAGGACATACCAAAATTATCTAATGCAGCTCATACCTAAAATAATTCACTTTATAGAATGCCAATGAAATCATCCAGTTTTTGTTAGAAGACCTCTATTCAGAAAAAAAATCTAATGTCCCCTGAAGTATTTCATTGCATTCCTCTTAAAGTATCCAATTCCATTCTAGATAACTCTAATTATGAACGTTTCCCCCCTTATTCCAAGTCTAAATTTGACTATTGTTATAATAATAAAATGATACTGAGGCACAAAGTTCCAAGGATGATCAGTTCATTAGTACAACTAACAAATACCAATAAATTAGATCCAAGACTCCTCAGTTGTCAAGGATCCATCTGACAGTCAGAGAAGTTATTTTATATAATTCAAAATGTAAAATGTTTTATAAGTTGCAAAAATAGTTCACTGACACAAATTACATTTGAGACTGTGATTGATTTGACCCAGATATGGAAGGTAGGTTATGCTTGACCAGTGAGATTTCCATAATCCAGGACAACAGGGAAAACAAAGTATCTGAGTTTACTGACTTTTTTTGGAAAGTCCTGTAAGTGAACATTTTAGTACTGGACTGACTTATCTCTATCTATTGTTAGGAAAAACTTACAAATTAGAGTGTACTGTGATTGTACTATAACCTTTAAGAATTAAGGAAGTTAAACTCTTCCACATCTTACTAATAGGAGTTAGTTTGAGTCACCAATATCAATTTTGATTAGATACACTTAATGGATAAAATTTTCAAACAATAATTAATCACTGAATATCAATTTCCAAAGTTTACAATAGTTGACTGAAGTAACAGACTTGTGGGAGCTCAAAGTCATATGATGAGGTCAACCAATGCATAGTGGATTGATGATTAATACATAATAAATTGGCTAAACCTTCTTAAAATAATAAAAAAAATAAAGTGGATTATCAATTTTTAATTCCACACACTGCAATTTTCATTCAATGGTACTAGTTCTCATTAAGCAAGTTTCATCTCTCTTCCACATGACAATTCTTATAATACTGTATAACTGCCATGTCTTCTGTAATTCTTCTCTTCTACAAGTCAAACATCTTCACTCCCTTCTATTCTCTCATATAAGACAAGTATCTACACCTTTATCATTCTAGAAACTCTCCTCTGAAAAATCTCACATTTTTAAATATTATTCTAAAAATGTGGCACCCATAACTGAACACAAACCCCAGTTAGGGTCCTGCCAGATATGAATAAAAAGTGACTATCTCAGTTGTGACTTGATAGGTCAGGAGGCAGTTAGGGGGTATGGCTTTTAATGTTGGACTAGGAATCAGAAAGACCTGAGTTCAAATGTGACTTCAAGCTCTTGCTACCTATATGATCCTGGGCAAGTGACAACTTAACTTGCCTTAGTTTTCTCAGACATAAAAAGGGGACAGAGGAGAAAATGGCAAACCATTCCAGTAGCTATACCAAGAAAACCCCTAAATGGAAAACAAATGAACAATAAAGATCAGTGTAGTGAATAGAATATAAGTGATTTAACCAGGAAGTCATGGAGCTGAGATTTGAATATAGGTCTCCTAGCCTTTAAGCCCAGCACTCTAAATCAATGTCATACTATTTTGCTAATACTTTATATTTTTCCTATCAAATTTCATCTTATATGATTTAGAGCAGCATTCTAACTTATCAGAATCTTTTAGTATACTAGTACTATTACTCAACTTATTAGATCTTATACTCCCAGGTATTTGTCATATAAGAATTTGAGGGTCATCCTAATTATACCTATGCAAAATATTGATCTCTATCTATCTATCTATCTATCTATCTATCTATCTACATATATATGTCCATGTCTGGTTTATATATTTACATTTAAGAGTAGAAAAAAACATAGCATTAATTTCAGATCTAGGAGTAACAAGTTCTTTGTCCTGCTTTTTTTCATTATATTACTTGACATTCTTAACCTTTTCTTCCTCAAAAATGATTTAAACTACCTTTTCTAGTTCTATAAAATACTCTGATAGTACATAACTGGTATTGAAGTGACATTAGTTTTTATTATATTGTGAGAACAGATAAGTTCTCCTATTTCTCTAATTATGTAGATTTCTATTAAATTAAATTGAGATTATAATAAGGTAAATCATGGATATATATTCCCATTGTTTGATGCCCAGATATTGAATGTTTTGTTATTTTAAATATAATTTCTCTTCCCATAAGTTTTTAATGAATTATACAGAAAAAAATCATTAAGAGGGTTTATTTTCTATTCTGCTACTTCATTGAACTTTTTGTCTTAAAGCAGCTTCATGACATAGTGAACAGCCTTTGACTCAGAAAGGCATAGATTCAGATGTTGCAATATATACCTGGTAGCTGAGTAAATATAATCAAATCACTAATCTTCCTTTCAGGGAACAAATTAGTCTCAAACTGCTGACCTATACCCATGCAGAGAAGTTTCATTCTAGGAGTTCCCTATATTGATGCAATCATAGGTCTACACAAGAACAAAACGCATTTTTGTCATTTTTTGGTGATTTATTCAGAATTCTCTAAGAAAACCATTATATCATCTGCAAACTTAGTTCATTTTATCTCATTTTTACTTTGCTTAATCTCTTGTTTTTCCATGGTCTTATTCCTATGTTTAGTATTTCTAATATTTTGTCAAATAATAATGGAGACAGTGTTGATTCTTTCTTATCCTTACAAAGAATGTTTCTTTTTTTAAATCTTGGTTTTAGGTTACTTCTTAATATTTTGTGTGTGTATCATGAGCCTCTTTGGTAATTTGGTGCAGTCTTTGGATACTTTTTAAAATACAATACAAATCTTTTTTTTAGGATTTGCATTTTTGTACTTATTTGAGGACTATTAATTTATTGATTTTCTATGATTTTTGTTTTTTTATTTGCATACATAGTTCATTGATCTTCTATTTATATCTGATGTTAAGGATTACTAGGGTCATATCCTATACATTTTGTTATCCGGTATTAATCATACATTTTCAACCCCCTAAGTCTATAGAGAAGGAAACTACAAATAGATGAATTGACTTAACTAAGGTCAATCAGTCAATCAATATGTATATAATTACATAAAAGATTTGTACAGAGCAGTTAGAAGGTAACCTTAGATTAGGGGAGTTACTTACCTTTTGAACTTGAGTCATAAATGAAGTTAGAAATTCTAAGAGCCAGGAGTAATTGGTATTATAGAATTAAAGGTGAAAGAGATGGCAGAGGTCAGCAAGCCTAATGGTTCAAGTCTAAGGCCCATAGAGATGAGATATCTTACCTAAGGTCATAGATATTTACATTATGAGGCAGATTTTGAACCTGGGTCATACTGACTATAAATTCAATTCTCTATTTACTACACTATTCTTAAGGTAAAGAGGAGAGCATTCTAGTCCCTGGAGATAGTTTGGTAAAGTCAGCCAGATTAAATCAGGACTCTGATACCTAGAGATGACAACTGCCCCTAGAGGCCAGACTGCCCTCTATATTTCAAGTTCTTCCAAGCTAAGGTAAGGTTTTACTTTACCCTGCTGCAAATGCTTTACCTCAACTCTTCTGGGAAAAGATACCACCTTTAAGGAAATGACGAATTAAAGAGATACTCCTTTTAAGGGAAAGATAGGCTCTGGCAACAGTAAAATGCCACAGAATTCCTCCTTGGATAAAATTTCTCTTGTCATGAAAACAGGGTAAGAGCATGCTATTAAAATGAAACCCATTTAGGGAAATTCTTATTGGTCTTGGAACTTCTTATCTTTAATTCAAAAATTATGCTTAAATATATAAAAATCCAAATGGGCCCTATTTTTAGCCTATATTAAAAGAAGAGTCTTTCAATTACTATAAGTTTTGGGAAATTGTTTGCAATAACTTTTTCTGTCTTATTAATTTGTTTGTTTTTATGTCTTCATAAAATGTTCAAAAATATTTGTTTTGTGTCATTTTTAATGTTTGTAGCTTCTACTACTTGTAAATAATTCTAAGGGGAAAATATAGTCATGAACAATGCCTATTCAAAAGTTAACAGTCAAAGAGTTTAGTAAACTGGGGAAGGTTAATGAAACACTTGAAGCAATTCTCCTAGTTTCCTATAATCTGATGCTAAATTATCTTTCCTAATTCAGTAATTCTCAGGCTTTAGGCTTTCAGTCCTGGCTACACTGGGATTATAGCGATAAAATCAGATATTCAAATAAAAGGAAAACTTTTTCCTAGTTTGTAGGAATTTGTGGAAATATAAATTAATTAGAGATTCCAAATTATTCCAAATTATCTTAATGAGTTTTGAATTTCCACTCTATAGAGTTTATTTTTTTAAAAAAAATAAGAATTAGATTCTGTGAAAGTTTCAGGGGGTAAAAAGCGTTTAGATTATCTTTTTTTCCCTGAAAATTGATAAAGTGCATTTTTACTATAAAGAAATAAGGCAGCTCATGTGAAAGTGATACCATAGTGAAGAAAAAAAATAAGTATGTGATTTGCATTTTTAATTTATCTAAAACTCAAATAGCTACCTCTTGTTAATGCTTTCTTGATCATAAAAAGGGAAAAGCTTGTTTAAATCAGGGAGAAACTTATAAATGAGTAAAATTTAATTAAGGAATGAAAAAGGTGATTTAAACTAAAAAGGCATCTGTGAGGAGTCACTGTCACTGTCACAGAATGTGTCACCCTCACTGTCTCCTGGGCCCAGATCCTTTTACGTATAATGGGGATGGATATTCACAACAATAGTGATAGGGGATGTGACCAAGAAGTAGGAATGTCTTTTGGAAAAGTTGAAGTAAAAGTCTCAAAGCTTTATATATAATGGAATTAATTTTTAAGTTATACTAGAAGTAAATTCATCAGAGTAAATTAGAAAGAAATCATTCATTTTTAGACTCTTAGAAATCCAAAAGGGTAACTGTATTGCAATTAATCAGTTTTGTACTAAGTAGCAAAGAACTAATTCTAAATAATAAAGATTAGTTATTTAGATAGTTTGGGATGTGATCATGAAATATATTACACTGCCTTCAAAGACTATTCCCGGGGCATCTTCACCAATTTTTAGTCTTCTGAGCTTAAAAGAAAGGGGATGGTGGTAAAGTGAGTCTGTCACTTGTAATTTGTTCTGATCTTTTGCTGGGGATTAAATTGAAAGACCTCAGGGAAAGAGAGGGTGGTGTTAATGAAAACAAAGGAAATAAATTGTTCTCGAGTGATTTTTTGAAAGAAACTGAAAATTTTATGGAAAAGTGAAAGAGCTACCATAGACTTCTGAATTTTTATATAGTTAATAGGAGAAAATGGTATGTGTTGTAGTCTAAGAATAGCTATGAGTGGATATTTGTCCCTGGGAAAAGTTGAGGGAATGACCTTGGCATGACCAATGGTTGGGAGAAGGGTGGGTGGGGAGGTCTCTTGTCTCAATTTCTCCATTAAGCTTTTTTTCTGAACTGGAAGTTATCCTGATCTTGGTTTTTTGACATGCTGTAAAAAATGAAGAGCTTTGTTATATGATTGGTGGTCAGATAAGACATGTGTCTAGAATAAAGCAGAACTATTGGATTATTTTCCTTGTGATTTTATATGAAAGGTCAGTCTATGCCCTTGAAAGGATAAGGTTTTTTTTTTAAGTTTTTGCAAGGCAAACGGGGTTAAGTGGCTTGCCCAAGGCCACACAGCTAGGTAATTATTAAGTTCTGGGACCCGATTTTAACTTAGTGACTCCAGGGCTGGCACTCTATCCACTGTGCCACCTAGCCACCCCAAAAGGATGTCTTGACATTATTATAACTATGACCTTCTTTTTTCCTTTC
Source organism: Macrotis lagotis (assembly GCF_037893015.1). Lineage (NCBI taxonomy): Eukaryota > Metazoa > Chordata > Mammalia > Peramelemorphia > Peramelidae > Macrotis > Macrotis lagotis. The sequence goes on along the minus strand of NC_133664.1, from coordinate 188,582,881 downwards.
AAAGCAAAATTCTATAATCAGGGCGTTTGTGCACTGTAAATTTGCAACAACACTAAATCTATTAATTAGAAAATCTCTAAGTTACTAAATAGGATGCAAGTATCAAATATATTACAAATTTAATTTGCATTTCTGGTCACATTACTATATAGGGATGAGATTCTACTAAAAGGGGGATTAGACACAATAATAAGACAAAGGGGCGGCTAGGTGGTACAGTGGATAAAGCACCAGCCCTGGAGTCAGGAGTACCTGGGTTCAAATCAGGTCTCAGATACTTAATAATTACCTAGCTGTGTGGCCTTGGGCAAGCCACTTAACCCTGTTTGCCTTGCAAAAAACTAAAGAAAAAAAGCAGTAGTAATAATAAGACAAAGGTGCAATGTCAAAGGTTTCTATTGAAATAGAATAGAAAAATTTAGGAAAGCAGCAGAATTAGACTGTTTTCTCCAAGATCTATATGCATATCTATATTATTGGTTTCCAAATGTTTTATTATGGTAATTCAGACACTGATTATGTTTTAATAATAAATTCTCAAAATTAGATTAAGATTTTGCATATAAAATTGCATGAATAATTTTAAAGAAAGTGAAATTATGTGCCATACCAATGAAACTACCAAATAACTATTTTGCTGAGCTAGAAATATAGTAACAAAATTCATCTGGAGCAAGAAAAGATCAAGAATACCAAGGGAACTGATAAAGAAAAGTAAAGTGAGGTGACTTAGCTCTACCAGATCTACAACTATTCAATAAAGCAGCAATCATCAAAACTGGTGCTGGTTAAGAAATAATGGATCAGTGGATTAGGATAGGTTCAAAAGAAACAGTAGTAAATGACTACAGTAAGCCACTATTTGACAAACTCAAAAAACATTAGCTTCTAGGATAATAACTCACTATCTGACAAAAATTGTTGGGAAACTGGAAAATAGTAGGACAAAAACTAAGCATAGACCACATCTCAAATCTTGTACCAAAATAAAGTGAAAATGGGTACAGGATTTAGATATCAAATGAGACACCATAGATGAATTAATTGACCAAGAAATACACTATCTGTCAGATCTATGAGAAAGGGAGAAATTTATGACCAAGCACAAAATAGAGTACAGTATAAATTGCAAAATGGATGATTTTGACTATATTAAATTAAAAAGGTTTGGCACTATTAAAACCAATGTTGTCAAAATTAGAAGGAAAACAGAAAGCTGGGAAACAATTTTCATAGCTAGGGGTTCTGATAAAGGTCTCATTTCTAAAATATATAGAGAATTGCATCAAATTTATAATGTTACAAGTCATTGCCTAATTGATGTATGGTCATTGGATATGAACAGACAGTTTTCAAATGAAGAAATTAAAGTTATATATAATTATATGAAAAAAATGCTCCAAATCATTACTGATTAGAGGAATGTGAATTAAAATAACTACAAAGTTCCATCTATCTGGCTAGGATGACAAAAAAGGGAAAACGATCAATGTTGGAGAATTAGGAGAACTGAGACATTAATGCATTGTTGGTGGAGTGTGAACTTATCCAACCTTTCTGGAGGACAATATGGAACAATATCCAAAGAGCAATAAAAATGATCATAGCCTTTGACTCAGCATTTCCAATACTAGACCTATATCCAGAAGAAATCATTAAAAAATGGGAAAAGTTCCACACGTTCCAAAATATTAATAGCAGCTCTTTTTGGTAGTGGCAAAGATTTGGAAATTATAGTTATAGTATAAGAATATTATGGAATACTTTTGTTCTATGACAAACCATGAATGATCAGATCCTACAGGACAATGAAATGAATTACAGGAACTGATGATGAGTGAAAGGAGCAAAACCAAATTAATCTACCTTGATGGATGCAGCTCCTCTTAGCAGTTCAAAGAGCTAGGACAAACCTAGGATAGGATACTGGCTTTAGACAATACTATATCCCTAACCAGAGAATGGAAAATAAAACAAACCAAGACAAAACAACAATAAAACCTCTATAGGATCTGAGTGAGCAATACATTCATTTTGTAAAAATTTCTCTTATGTATTTCTTTCCTATCTCATGGTTTTTTCCTTTTCCCTTAATCCTAACTCTTCATACTGAAAATAACTAATCTGTAAACATGTTAAGCATAAATGTGTATATACAATATTCATCTGACTGTTCGATGCTAAGGGGAGAGTGGTGGGAAGGAAGGGTAGAAGGAAATTATGTAACTTAGAAATATACATATACATGTGGATGAATGTTGAAAAACTTTCATAACATGTAATTGAAAAATAAATTATCAATTAAAAGAAGTGAAATTATTTTCCAATTTAAAGTATCTGTCCAATATATTTAAAAGACTTAAGGGTTCATTTTTTAAGTCAGACCTTCATGATTTTTTGAAAAATTCTTATGTTAAGACTTCTGTTCAAGATGGCAAGAGAACCCAGGCACTGTGCTAAGGTCTCCTGGCTTTCCCATAGAATTAATATGAATCAAGTCTCTTAACAGAATTCAAACCTGTCCAGAAAAACCAAAGGAGAAGAATATCTATCAGCAAGGTTTGTCATAGGGGAATGTGGGTGAACTGGGGGCAGAGAGCCAGTGCAAGGATGGTGTAGTGTGAACCAGGACTATACTCAGAGCAACCTCGGAAGCTTTGGCTTTGTGAGCAGGCAGGAGAACAGTGCAGTAGGTTGGGGAGCTCCAGCACAGCAGCTACACATCAATCTGATCAGCCCCACTGGCCTGGAAGAACAGGGCTATGGGCTCAAATTTTCAGCAGAGTCCCCATGTTTCCAATTAAGCACTCCCCCATCCCTGTGAGAGAAAGGGACTCTTCCCAGAACACATAAAGTAACAACCTCCTCCCCACCCCCACCCCAAGGCTCAGGTGTGGGTAGCAGATATCTCTTCATACTGAGATTAACTAAATAGCCTAAGAACCCAGCCTACATAGTTCAAGGATAATTCAGACCCTGATATTCCCTGCAACCCACGGGCCTAGGGAGTGAACCACAAATCAAGTTCACAGATACCATCCCCTATTGGCCAGCACATGTGGAGTTACTAAGCCCTGGGAAGGTGAAGAAAGGCCAGCAGAAAGAAGGATCTGTGGAAAGCTACTCTGAAGACAAAGATCCTAACTCAGAGAGAGCTAGGACTTGTGAGAGAAAATGAATTGCTCTCCAGTCCAGAAAGAAATTTTAGAAGAAAACAAGAAGGAGTTTAAAAATCAATTGGAAAAAATTGGGAAAACAAACTCAAGAGAAAATTAACACCTTGCAACAAGAAAATAAATCCTTAGAAAATACAATGGGACAAATGCAAAAGAAAGTAATTCTCTCAAAGCCTCAATTGCACAAATGGAAAACTCCTTCAAAAATAGGATTGACCAATTGGAAAAGGAGTTTCAAAGGATAAATGAAGAAAATTCTTCTCTAAAAAAGAATGGAATCTGTGGAAACTAACGATTCCATGAGACAACAAGAATCTATTAAAATAAACAAAAAAATAAAAAAATAGAAGAAAATGTAAAATACCTTATAGCCAAAACCACTGACCTCAAGAATAGATCTAGAAGAGGCAACTTGAGAATCAATAGGCTTCCTGAAAACACTGAAAAGAAAAAAAGATTGGACTCAGTACTATAGAATTTACTGATGGAAAACTACCCTGACATCATGGAACCAGAAGGCAAAATAGTATTGAAAGAATACATCAGTCCCATCCTGAAAGAAATGCCAAAATGAAAACACCAAAGTATATTGTGACCAAAATTCAAGAACTATCAGATAAAACAGAAAATTTTGAAGCACCCAGAAAGAAACAATTTAAATACCAAGAAGCCACAGTAAGGATTGCACAGGATGTGGCTGCATCAACATTAAGGGATAGAAGGGCCTGGAATGCAATATTCCAAAGAGGAAGGGCTCTTGGAATGCATCCAAGAATCCACTATCCAGCAAAACTGAGCCTTCTCTTCCAGGAGAAAAGATAGAAATTTAATGAAATAGGAGACCTCCAACTTTTCCTGATGAAATAGGAGACTCAAGAGACACATGAAAAGTTTAAAAAAAAGGGAAAAGAAAAAACACTGCTATCCCATAAGATGAAACTGGCTTTATTGCCACCTGGGAGAAAGATTCTTATAACTCTATTAGAGAGAGAGAGAATATACTTAGCCAGAAGTGAGGGACACTCATGACTTATCTGTGCTCTGAAAGAATGATTTAAAAACAATATCTCTTTTAAAAGGGGGTACTGTAAAGAGACAGGAGGAAGGAGGAGATTGAATTGGGTAAATCACATTGCATAAAGAGGTACAAAGGACCTATTTCAATAGAGGGGAAGAAGGGAGGAGGTGAGAACCACCTGCATCTTCCTCGCATCAGACTTGGCTTAAAGTTAACATACACACACTCTCAGTTGTTAAGAAATGTATTTCATCTTTCAAGTAATAAAGGAGGAAAGGTGTAGAGGGGAGGAAAAGAGGAACTAACAGCAAGAAGGGAAGGAAGAATGGGCAAAGGGAAAGGGAAAAGAAAGGGGAGGGGTTTGGATATCAGGGTGCTATTCAGAAACAGAATACTGGGAAAAATGGATAAAGTGTAAAAAAAGAGATAATACAAGCAGAGGGAAGATAGCATGGAGGAAAATAAAGAGTTAGTAATTGTAATTTTGAATGTCAATGGGATGAACACTCCCATAAAATGTAAGTAAATACCAGAGTGGATTAAAAGCCAGAATCCTACAATATGCTGCTTACAAGAAACTCATATGAATCAGAGATATATATGAATAGAGTAAAGGTAAAAGGCTGGAAACAAAATATATTCTGCTTCAGTGGAAGTAAAAAAAGCAGGGGTAGCAATCCTTATCTCAGGCAAAGCAGCTACAAAAATAGATTTCATTAAAAGAGATAAGGAAGAGGGGATGGGGTCAAGATGGCAGCATGAAGGCAGTATTTCTCGGAAACTCCTTCCCCAGGGAACTCCAAAAGCCATCAAATTATAGCTCTAACCAAAAATTTAGAGTCACAGAACCCACAGAAAGACAGAGTGATACATTTTCCCATGGGAAAGGTGTATTTCACCAGGACCAGGAGCTGGAAAAAGCTCCAGTCTCAGCACAGCCCAAGAACAGCTTTAAGAGGGGAGGGGGAATTTGGCTAGACCAGAATGAGTGTGGAGTGAGGAACACCTGCCACAAAACCTACAGCAATAATCAGGAGCCTGTACCTTCAGAGCACAGCCCACAGATTGTGAGGGGGCCAGGGGAGAAGTCAGAATTGTGTCTGCTCTCCCCAGGGCCAGGACTCTGCTGTTGGCCCACACTCAGATCCAGGTTGCATTGGGTTTCCATGTAAAGATAGCCCAGCAGGGTCACTCCTTACAGCTCCAGGGAAGAGGGTAGTGCTGTGGTCTTCTACATATCAAAGCACAGGCAAGGGAGCATAAGACCATGGAGGAATAAAGGTCCCAGTGGGGTGTCCCCCCCAAAAAACCCAAAGCCTTGAAAGTGCTGCAAATTAGTCTTGGGAAGAGAAAATGAGTAAACAACAGAAAAAGAAGAATCTGACCATAGAGAATTACTTTAGTCCCATGGAAGATCAAAACACATATTCAGATGATGACAAAATTGAAGCTTCCATATCCAAAACCTCCAAGAAAAATACAAAATGGGCTCAGACTATGGATGAGTTCAAAAAAGACTTTGAAAATCATTTAAGGGAGGTTGAGGAAAAAATGGGAGGAGAAATAGGAGCGAAGCATAAAAATTATAAAAACCAAATCAACAGCTTGGTGAAAGAAATACAAAAAAAATACTGAAGAAAATAATTTGTTAAAAACCAGTTTAGGTCTAATGGAATACACAAAACCAAAAGCAAATGAGGAGAAGAATGCCTTTACAAAGCAGAACTGGCCAGCTGGAAAAAGAGATAAAATAGCTCTCTTAAGAAAATAACTCCTTCAAATGAAGAATGGAACTAAAGGAAGCTGATGACTTTTTGAAAAATCAGGAAGAAATAAAACTCTTCCAAAAAAGCCAAAAATTAGAAGAAAATGTGAAATATCTCACTGGAAAAACAACCAACCTCAAAACAGATCCAGAAGAAATAATTTGAAAATGATTGAGATACTTGAAAGTCATGATCAAGAAAAGAGCCTAGACTTCATTTTTCAAGAAATAATACAGCAAAATTTCCCTGAGATCTTAGAAGCAGAGGGTAAAATAGAAATTGAGGAATTCATCTATTAACTCCTGAAAGAGAACCCAAAGAAAAACTTCCAGGAATATTATAGCCAATTCCCAAACTCCCAAATCAAAGAGCAAATTGTAAAAGCTGCCAGAAACAAACAATTCAACTACTGAGGCACCATAGTTAAGATTACACAGAGTCTTGCAGCATTTACAGTAAGGGTTCCTAGGGATTAGAATGTGATATTCTGGAAGGCAAATCAACTGCCCAGAAAACTGAACATCCTCTTTCAGGGGAAAAGATGGACTTTCAATGAGACAGGGAACTTTCAAACCATCCTATTGAAACAACAAGAGCTGAACAGAAAGTTTGATCTCCAAGTACAGGACTGGTGAACCATAGAGGGGGTGGACGAGAATGACTAACTATGAGGAACTTAATGATATTGAACTGTTTGTATTCTTGCATGGCAAGAAGTATTAATAACTCATATGAACTTTCTCATTTATAAGAGCTGTTAGAAGGAGCATATATAGACAGGGCACCGGAAGGAGAGGAATATGATGGTATAGTATAGTAAAAAAGATGGAGTCAATGGGTGATAAAGGGAAGGAAGGGAAAGGAAATGAAGAAGCTAAGAAATTTCACATGAGTCAAGAAAAAGCTTTTTTAAATGGAGTGGAACAGGGGAAGGCAAGGGGGGAATGAATGAGCCTTCATTCTCTTCAGAAATGGCTCAGAGAGGACATAACATACACACTTAATAGGGTATTAAAATCTATCTTACCTTAGAGAAAAAAAATGAGAAGAAAGGAATGGGATAAGGGGGAATGTGGGGGATGAAAGGAGGGAAAGAATAGTATAATTGAGAGTGGGGAGGAATAGAGTGGAGGGAAATACAGCTAGTAATAGCAACTGTGGGAAAAATATTGAAGCGATTTCTCTGGTGGACTTATGATAAAGAAAGCAATTCACCTCAGAGACAGAGCCATTGGCATCTGAACACAGTCTGAAGTACATTTTCTTCTCTCTCTCACACTATTGTTGAGATTTCTCATCTTCTTGGGGGGGGGTGATGTTTACTCTTTCATTTATTTTTGGGTTTTTGTAAGGCAAATGGGGTTAAGTGGCTTGCCCAAGGCCACACAGCTATGTAATTATTAAGTGTCTGAGGCCGGATTTGAACTCAGGTAATTCTGACTCCAGGCCCAGCACTCTATCCACTGCACCACCTAGCCGCCCCCTATGTTTACTCTTATAACAAAATTATTGTAATAATAGATTGGCAAAAATAAAGAAATAATTTTTGAAAAATAAAAAATATAATTATTTAAAAAAGAGAGTTAAGGAAGGAAGCTATATCCTCCTAAAAGGTACCATAGACAATGAAACAATTTCAATACTAAATATTTGCATCAAGCGGCAAAGCATCAAAATTCTTTTTTTTAATTTTTTTTTGTAAGGCAAATGGGGTTAAGTGGCTTGCCCAAGGCCACAAAGCTAGGTAATTATTAAATGTCTGAGACCGGATTTGAACCCAGGTGCTCCTGACTCCAAGGCCGGTGCTTTATCCACTATGCCACCTAGCCGCGCCCCATCCAAATTCTTAAAGGAGAAGTTGAAGGAGTTACAGGAAGACATAGACAGCCAAACTCTACTGGTAAGAGACCTCAACCTCCATCTCTCAGATTTAGATAAATCTAACCATAAAATACACAAGAAGGAAGTTAAAGAGGCAAATAGAATGTTAGAAAACCTAGACATGATAGACATTTGGAGGAAACTGAATGGGGATTGAAAGGAATATGCTTTTTTTCCTGCAGTTCATGGCACTTAAACAAAAATTCACTATGTACTAGGTCATAAAAATCTTATAATCAAATACAGAAAGGCAAAAATAGTGAATACATCTTTCTCAGTTCATAATGCAATAAAAATCACATGCAATAATGGGCCTTGGAGAGGTAGACCTAAAGCTAATTGGAAACTAAATGACATCATTTTAAAGAATGAGTGTATCAAACAACAAATTATAGAAAAAATTAATGATTTCCTCCTAGATAATGATAATAACAAAACTCATGGAATACAGCCAAGGAAGTTGTCAAGGGATATATTATATATTTAAATGCTTATATAAATAAATTGGGGAAAGAAGAAATTAATGAACTAAACATGCAAATAAAAAAATTAGAACAAATTAAAAACCTGCAATTAAATGCCAAATTAGGAATTCTAAAAAATTAAAGGAGAAATTAATAAAATTGAAAGCAAGAAAACTATTGAACTAATAAATAAAACCAAGAGTTGGTTTTATGAAAAAACCAATAAAATTGATAAACCTCAGATTAATTTGATTAAAAAAAAGAAGAAAACCAAATTGCTAGTATCACAAATGGAAAAGGTGAACTCACCAATAATGAGGAGGAAATTAGATTATTAATTCAGAATTATTTTGCCCAACTCTATGCCAATAAACTTGATAATCTATGTGAAATAGATAAATATGTACAAATACATAAGTTGACCAGGTTAAATGAAGAGGAAATTAAATATCTAAATAACTCCATCTCAGAAAAAGAAATTCATCAAACCATCATTGAACTCCATAAGAAAAAAAATCTCAGGGGCCAGATGGATTCACAAGTTAATTCTATTGAACATTTAAGAAACAATTGGTTCCAATTCTATATAAAATCTTTGGAAAACTAGGTGAAGATGGAACTCTGCCTAATTCTTTGTATGACACCAATATGGTGCTGATACCCAAACCAGGAAGAGTCAAAATAGAAGGAAAATTGTAGAACTATCTCCCTAATGAATATAGATGCAAAAATCTTAAATAAAATCTTAGCAAAGCAATTGCAGCAAGTTATCACTAGAATAATACACTATGATCAAGTAGGATTTATCCCAGGAATGAAGAGTTGGTTCAATATTAGGAAAACTGTTAGTATAATTAACTATATCAGGAACAAAACTATCAGAAATCGTATTATTATCTCAATAGATGCTGAAAAAGCCTTTGACAAAATACAGTACCCATTCCTACTAAAAACACTAGAAAGTGCAGGAATAAATGGATTGTTCCTTAGAATGATTAGCAGCATCTATCTGAAGCCATCAACAAGCATTATATGCAATGGGGATTAGCTAGATACATTCCCAATAAGATCAGGAGTGAAACAAGGATGCTTGTTATCACCACTACAATTCAATGTTGTGCAACAAATGTTAGCTTCAGCAATAAGAGAAGAAAAAGAAATTGAAGGAATTAGAATCAGGAAGGAAGAAACAAAACTGTTACTTTTTTTGCAGATGACATGGTGGTATCCTAAAACATCTTCTAAATCTTAAAAATCATCCTATAAAATATTCTAAAAGCTACTAGAAACAATTAGCAACATTAGCAAAGTCACAAGATATAAAATGTCCTCAACTTTTCTATATATTATCTATATATTTCTATATATTACTAGCAAGATACAGCAGCAAGAGCTAGAGAGAGAAATCTCATTCAAAGTAAGTTCAGATAATATAAAATACTTGTCAAAGCATACTCAGAAACTCTATGAAATCAACTACAAAACACTTTTCATACAAATAAAATCAGATTTAAATAACTGGGCTAATATCAACTGCTCATGGATAGGCAATAAAAAATGGCAATTCTACCTAAATTAGACTACTTATTTAGTGCCCTAACAATCCAAATTCCAAAAAATTACTTTAATGAGCTAGAAAAAATTGTAATTAAATTCATATGGAGAAATAAAAAGTAAAGAATTTTGAAGGATTGAGTGAAAAAAAGTGCAAAAGAAAGTGGCTTAGCCCTACCAGATCTAAAATTATATTATAAAGTATCAGTCATCAAAACTGTCTGGTATTGGTTAGGAAATAAAGTGGTAGATAAGTAAAATAGACTAGGTGCAAAAGAAATAGCAGAAAATTATTATAGTAATCTGCTGCTTGATAAACTCAGAGTCCATCTTCTGGAATTAAAAACTCTGATAAAAATTGTTGGGAAAATTGGAAGTTAATATATAAGAAACTTGGATCATCTCACACCCTAGTCCAAGATAAGATCAAAATGGGTACAGGATCTAGAGGTAAAGGACAATATTATAAGCAAACTAGGAGATCAAGGAATAGTTTACCTGTCAGATCTATGGAAAGGGAAGCTATTTATGACCAAGGAAGAGATGGAAAACATCATTCAAAACAAACTAGATAATTTTGATTACATTAAATTAAAAAGCTCTTGCACAAAAAACCCTACTGTAACAAGATCAAAAGAAATGCAATAAATTGGGAAACAATTTTTGCAACTAGTATTTGTGACAAAGAACTCATTTCTAAAATATATAGAGAGAAGTGAGTCAAATTTGTAAAAAGAACCAAGCCATTCCCCAATTGACAAATGAGCAAATGATATGCAAAGGCAATTTACAGCTGAGGAAATCAAAGCATTCTATAGTCATATGAAATATTGCTCTAAATCTTTACTAATTAGAGAAACACAAATTAAAGCATTTGTGAGGTTCTACCTCCACCTCTCTAACTGGTCAATATGACCATCAATGTTGGAAGGGATGTGGGAAATCTGCATTGTTGGTGGAGCTGTGAACTCATCCAACCTTTCTGGAAAACAATATAGATTATACCCAAAGGGCAATAAAAATGTGCATAACCTTTGATCCAGCAATACCATTACTGGGTCTATACCCTGAAGAGATCATGAAAAGGGGTAAAAACATCACTTGTACAAAAATAGCAGCCCTATTTGTGGTGCCAAATAATTGGAAATTGAGTGAATGTCCATCAATAGGGGAATGACTGAGCAAACTGTGGTATATGTATGTTTTAGAACACTATTGCTTTATTAGAAACCAGGAGGGATGGAATTCAGAGAAACCTAGAAAGATTTTCACAAACTGATGCTGAGCGAGATGAGCAGACCAGAAGAACAGTGTACACCATAATAGCAACATGGGGTTGATGATCAATCTTAATGCTCTTGCTGTTTTCATCAGTGCAGCAATCAGAGACAATCTTGTAGTATCTGTGATAGAGAACACCATCTGTATCCAGAGAAAGAATTATGGAGTTTGAGAAAAGACCAAAGATTATTACCTTTAATTTTTAAAATATTGTCTTATTATGTAATCTTGCTATCTCTTATATTTTGTTTTTTCCTTAAGTATATGATTTCTCTCTCAACATGTTCAATTTTGATCAATGTACAGCATGGAAACAATGTAAAGGCTATCAGACTGTCTTCTTGGTGGGGAGGGAAGTGAAATTTGGGGAACAATTGTAAAATTCAAAAATAAATTTTAAAAATAAAAAATTCTTATGTCAAGCATTGAGTTTAGGTAAAGAAAAAAAACAGCAAATGGTATAATAAAACTGAAATTCATTCTCTAAAGTCTAAAGTAAGTTATTGGTTCCTAATCTTTATGCTTGATTGTTAATGGGATCAAAACCATGAGACATGAGTGAGTTTTCACCCCATGAAATGATGATTGGAAAATCAATTTTAGGAAGTGTACTAAGTTGCATTGTTTTGTTCCTTGCAAATTTTATATTGGGATCTCTACAAGTAATTTGGAACAAGATAGGTTTGAAAGTTTGAACCTTTTTTTTACTTATTATTTCAGATTTCACTCATCACAATAGCTAGTCAACAAACATTTGCCAAGGATCTACATTGTCCAAAGTCTTCTGCTTAGGGCTATGAAAAGTCTCAGAGATAAGAGATGGAGTATCATATATATGAGAAGCTATAAATAGATCAATAAATAGAGTATGTGAAAGGGAGTAACAAGTAAGGAAATTAGAAAGCCTGGAAGAGATCAGATTGCAAAGATTTTGCATATCAAGAGAAGAGAAGAGAAGAGAGAGAGAGAAAGAGAAAGAGAGAGAGAGAGAGAGAGAGAGAGAGAGAGAGAGAGAGAGAGAGAGAGAGAGTGAGAGAGAGAATGAATATGCAATACTGAGGTAATAGGGAACCATATAAGTTTATTGAATTGGGGAGGGGACAGAGAGAGAGATAGTGAGAGAAAACCTTGCATATAAGAGAAGTGTGAAGGTAGATAATTTCTTGACAAATTCTTGGATATCTGAGTTGAATAAGAATAAGGAGTTCAGAATGTCAGTAGTGCCTTTGATAGAAATAGAGGAATTTGGAAGAGGCATGGGTTTGGAGGAAATGTAATTAATTCTTCTTTGGTCAATTTGAGATTCCTATGGAGCATCAGTTCAAAATGAAAATCAGGCATTTGGGGGTATTGGATTGAGGCTCAGGAGAGAAACTCAATCTAAACACAAAATCAATAAATATTCAAGTATAACATTTTAAGTTCCAGGCAGAGCTGGGGATATAAAAGAGGCTAAAGAAAGTCCTTACTCACAGAACTTAAAATCTAATGAATTATCACCATAGAGATGATAGTTGACCCATGGTAGATGATGAGATCACTAAGTGAAACAATTTACAAAAGAAAAGAAGGACCAAAACAGAACTCTCCAGGATACTCACAGTTAATGGTAGTGGCACGGATAAAGATCTAAAAAATGAAAATAAGAAAGAGGGATTAGACTGGTAAGAGGAAAACCAAGGTACAAAGGTATTCCAAGAATGCATATAGGAGAGAGTATCCAGAAAGTGAAGGGTATCAGCTATATCAAGAAGGATAAAGAATGAAAAAAGGCCATGAGATTTAACAGTAGGAGATGACTAGAGATATCAGTTTTGGTTTAATGATAAGGTCAGAAGTCAGATTGCTGAAACTTGAGAAGAAAATGGGGGGAAAAGAAGCAGAAGCCTCAAGTATAGGTGACTTTCAAGAATTTAGTTGAGTGGGAAAGGAGAGATATAAAACAAAAATAAGAGTATATTGGATATAATGAGATGGGAAAGACAGAGGTAACTGCTGGCAGCAAGGAAGGAACCTATTGACAGGGAGATGAAGATTAGAGAGAGTGAAGAGGATAGTATGAGGGCAATTGGGTAGAGAAGAAAGGAAGGCATTGAGGGCATCTGAAGAGAGAGAGGATAGCTTTGACAAGTGGAAATTTATCTCTTTATTAGAGGACAGAAGAAAGGAGGCAATAATAGGAGATAATGACAGGAAGATGTGAGATAAAGATGACAAGGAAAAAGAGGTCTTGACAAATGGCTTCAGGTTTTTGGGTGAAGTATAAGGCAAGGTCTTCAGTTCAGAGTATGAGAAAAAGGGTACTATGAGATCCTTGGTAAAAAGAAGAGAAATTTGGAATAACTACTGTAGAGATAGGATAGATGGTTGATTAGAGAGGTATAAAATTATTTTGTGAATGCAATAAGGCCTCATTCAAGATTAGATAACATAATTTGTAATGAATATATTTTAGTATAATGATGCTGGAGTCAAAAGATCTGAGTTCAAATCTACCTCTGATGCTTACTGATTCCATCACCTTGGACAATTCACCACCTTTTTGGACCCCAGGTTCCTTCTCTGTCAAATGAGGGTATTGTTAGGTGGCGATCGAGGTTCATTTCATCTCTAGATCTATAATTCTCTGATACTATAGACCACACATCTATATTGAAGTACTTTGACTAAAATCTATGCCTCTGGTTTTTAACCTTATTCTTTTCCCAATATTCAATATAAATATCCATCTACTTTAGCTTTTCTGGTTGCAAACCGAAGTGATTATACTTCCCATTCCATCTCTTATATCTTTGAGTCAAGATGCTCCTAACACTAAGCACTTTGAGTTCTGAGGAGAGAAGAACTTGTTATCTCCACATCATCATTGGGATGCATTAGTTTATGCTAAGGAGTGATACCAGGAGATATCATATGGTGAAAAATTGCTTTGTCTTGCAAACCTTATCAATAGTAGTCTCTTTGTCTTTTTTTGATACCCTAGCTATGCTCAAAACAAGAAAATAGCAAAAAGAGATCATAAAGCTTCTTCAGGAAAAGAATTTTGCTAAGAGGATTACACATATTTCAATTTATTGATAGACTAAAGGTTTGAAGAAATAAGAATTCCATATTTGTTAAATGATAGGTTTGTTTTAAGTTAGCACCTTTAAGGAACAATTTTCAGTGCATGCTGATGCTAGAATGAACCATCATGGAGTAAACCTTATGAAACAGTTTTTCCTGAATTTCTGTCATTGGCCATTATTTTTTAGGGTTTTTTTGCAAGGCAAATGGGATTAAGTGGCTTGCCCAAGGCTACACAGCTAGGTAATTATTAAGTGTCTGGGACCGGATTTGAACCCAGGTACTTATGACTCCAAGGCTGGTGCTTTATTCACTATGCCACCTAGCCACCCCCATTAGCCATTTTTGTTAGAGCCTTGGGACATTCTTTATCTTCCATTTTGATTCCATTTTTTTAAAAAATGTCCCTTTTTATAAGAATTTACATGAGGATATATAATTTTTGCTTATACCTTACAGATAATATGGTGTATTTTTGCTTTAGTGTTTCAATGGACATGTGATTTCTTCACTTTGGATATATTTTCTAAATAATATATAACATATTTGTTCTGGATTGAGTCTGAATCATCTTGGTTCAGTGGTTCAGTCTCAGGATTGGAATGAAATGATACAATTGTAGATCATCTATTGTTAAAAGGAGTGTTGGCTCAGTTGGGCACAACTCTTCTGTTTCTACACTAAACACTGATGGTAAACAAAGTTGGAATTGTGGATTAAGCCTGAGGGCCTCCTGACTCCTCCAATATTTGGTTTTTATATGTTAGGTGACCAAGAAATTGCATCAATGATTTGAATCTTAATCACCTGGACCAATTAAGTCTTAATGGTTAATTTGCCTTTTAGAGGATATCACTCTTAACAATAAACTAATCTAAAATTCTCATCCTCTGAGGCTATTGTCCACAGCCTCAGGCAAATCCTTTGTGGGGGGGTTCCAATATACTGAGTGCTTTCTGCTAGATTTTTTAATTATGTGACCAGAGAATGGTAGGATGCACATTATCTATCTGTCATCTTGTCTTAATTTGTAAACTATTTACTTTCCCAATAGTCATTGGAAATAAGTTATAGCATAGTTATGACCATGCCTCTGATCATCATCTTTTGGGTGACCTTAATATTACTTCATTAGAAATTTTAGTATTCCATAATTAACAGTCACAAAGCTTTATTGGATAATATCCATTTATCATAGTTTCCTAAAATAATGTTTATCACATTTTCCCATGTATGAGAAGTTCCTGTGAATAAGATGTACCTTAATTTGGGGGCCTGAAATATGAAAAAAAAATGTATTACATAAAGTTATTGAACTCAAATTTTATTCATCATGAAATTCAAGGACCTTCTGCTCATAACTTTCAGGCATCTTTTGGGCAAGTCTGGTGCATGGACACACATTTAATCCATTCCACTTCATGAATCCGAAGCACCAGTTGTGTCATCCTTTGAAATCAGTAACTTCTTTTCCCCCAGCAATTCTTGCCTCATGCTGAAACTTCTTTGTGGACACAGGAATTCTACTTGCTCTTTGCTCCTCAATCCATCTCTTCAATCCCCTCTCTAACTCAGGTCATTTTGCTGCCTTGCCTCTCATGCCTTCTTCTGCTGGGGCATTTTCAGTCATGTTTCTTCTTCCTGTAACCAGTCTCTGATTTTCTCAGTTGAAGGAGGACCAAACTGAGGTACAGCAGCATGATTTCCACCCACTTTTGCAAACTGGATCACTTTGAACTTGAATTCAGAACAGTACAAAAAATAATTTCTGAACCATTTCTGGGCAGATGGTGCAAAAGGTAACCTAATATACTAGTAACAAATGTGAAATGATTAGAGCAAAGACAACAAGCATGAAAAAAACAAGAAATGCACGTACAAAATTCTACAACCAGGGGCAGCTAGGTGGCACAGTGGATAAAGCACAGGTGCTGGAGTCAGGAGTACCTAGGTTCAAATCCTGTCTCAGACATTTAATAATTACCTAGCTGTGTGGCCTTGGGCAAGCCACTTAACCCCACTTGCCTTGCAAAAACCTAAAAAAAATTCTACAACCACTGTAGAAGACACTGTTTTTAGACCTCCAATTTTTTGAAAAAGGGGGCATCTTATACATGGAGATATATGATATATATACACTAATCATTCAATATATTTGTTCTAATGTGCTGATTTTATTTCTGACTCATTCATATTTATATCATAATCTAGACTATAGCCATTTTTCATCCCCCCCCTTTTTTTCCTTGAGCGGATAGATAGCTGCTAGTCCCTAAAAAGGGGTAAAACCAAGATGGAACTCACTTGAGCTCTCCCTCAAGCCACTCCAAATACCTTTAAATAATGACTCTAAACAAATTCTAGAGTGAAAGAATCTACCAAAAAACTGAGTGGAATAATTTTCCAGCCCAAGATAACTTGGAATATGTGGAGGAATGGTCTTCTCCATAGGGAAGAGAGAAGAACACAGGGCAGTGGGAGTCCCTATGAAGTGAACTGGCCCCAGCAATCTCAGAACAGGCCAAGTTGTGACTAGGTCAGTGTCATCAATGGTGGATTCTAGACCTCTCAGCCCAGAGATTGCCAAGGACAACTTGGAAGGATAGCAGGAAAAGTTTGCCACACCAGAGTAAGGGTGAAGCATAGTCCAGCAAGGGCCTCAGCAGTATTGGCCAGACCCCAGCAGACCTGGAAGCCACTGAATCAGCAGTGGCAGTTGCTTCTGGAGCTCTGAACCCTCAGATAGTAAGGGAATATGTAGGAGATTCCAGGGGTTTGAGATAGGACTCTGTTGCTTTGCCCATACTCAGACCTGGAGGTACAGTCTTGGGTTCCCATCTCAGAAAAAAGGCAAAGCACAACAAAGCTTACTGCAGTAGAACAGGGACTCCCCTTACAGTTCCAGTACAGAAAGGAGTGTTTGTGGTTACCTACAGACCAGGAGAATGATACAAACCTCCCCTTAGATTGTAAAACTGGGAAAAATTGAAAACTTGCAGATCCCTAGATGTTTCTTTGGGAAAAAACCCCAAAACTTGGGACAGTACACTTTCTACAATTACAACCCTGGAAGCAGAGCTCTATATTAACAAAGAGTTAAATCATAGAATGTAGAAATGAGCAAACAATAAAAGTAAAAGAATCTGACCATAGACAATTACTATGAGATAAGAAGCATCAAAGTTCACACTTAAAAGAACATAACAAAATCAAAATTCTAGATCCAAAGCCTCCAAGAAAAATATGAATTGGTCTTAAAACATGGAAGAATTCTAAAAGGATTTTGGAAAATCAAATAAGGGTTATAGAGGAACAATTGGGTAGAGAAATGTGGGAAAATCATGGAAATTGATTCAGCAGCTAAGTGAAGGAGACACACACAAAAAATACTGAAGAAAATAACATCTTAAAAACCAGATTGGATCAAATGGAAAAAGAGCTCCAAAAAGCAGAATTGGTCAAATGAAAAAGGAGAAACAAAAACTCACTGAAGAAAATAATTCTTTAAAATATAGAACTGAACAAAGGCAAACTGATGACTTTGTGAAAATCAAGAAAAAATAAAACAAAAGCAAAAGAAAGAAAAATTAGAAGAAAATGTAAAAATCTCATTGGAAAAACAACTAATCTGGAAAAATAGATCAGGAAAAATAATTTAAAAAGTATTAGACAACCTGAAAGGCACGATCAAAAAAAGAAAAAAGAGCCTAAACATTATCTTTCACAGAAAACTGATCTGATATTCTAGAACCAGAGGGTAAAATAGAAATTGAACTATGATTCACTCTCACTCTCATGTGATAGACTGTTCCTGCTAACCAAGCAAGTTTTCCTTGCTAGTGCTGACCCAGTTACCCCTTGTCCTGTTCCTAGATTGCTGGGACCAGTTTGCTTCAGAGTGACTCCCACTGCCCTGTGTTTCTCTCTCATCCCTATGCAGCAGACCCTTTCTCCAAAATATTACAAGTAACCAGAAGGAAACAATTCAATTATTGTGAAGCCGCATTTAGGATACTACAAGATTTAGTGGCTTCTACCTTAAGGAACTGTAGGGCTTGGACTATGATATTCTAGAAGGCAAAAAAGCTTGGATTACAACCAAGAATTAACTACCCACCAAAACTGAGCATACTCTTTTAGGGGAACTGATGACTATTAAATGAAAAAGGGGGCTTTCAAACTTTCCTTATGAAAAGATAATGACTGGATAGAAAATTTATTCTTCAAATTATGAGAGTCAAGCAAAACATTAAAAAAAATAGTAAAGACAAATTATAAGGGACTTAATGATGTTGTACTGCTTATATTCTTGTATTGGAAGATGATACTGAACTTTCTCAATTATTAGGACAATTAAGGGATGAGAAAGGAATATTCTAGGAGAAAGAGATAGGAGGAGGTAGAATGGACAAAGTTATTTTATGTGAAAGAGATAAGAAAAAGCTTTTGCAGTTTAGTGGGAGAGGGGGGATTTGAAGGGCAGGAAGTGAGGTTTACTCTCATTGTCATTGTCTCAGAGAGGTAATAACATGCACATTCAATTGAGTATAGAAATCTATCTGACCCTGGAGGAAAATAGAAGGAGAAGGAGATAGGAGACAAGGGGGAGGTGATAGAAGAGAGTAAAGACTGAGAGGGGATAGTCAATGAAAAATACTTTTGGGGATGGACAGGATGAAAGGAGAGAGAGAACAGAATAAATGGGGGGGAATAGAATGGAAGGTACAATAGCAATAGTAACTTTGGGGAAAAAATATGAAACAAATTTCTCTGATAAAGACCTCATTTCTCAAACAGAGAATTGAGTTACATTTATAAAAAAAAATAAGAGCTATTCCCCAACTGATAAAATGATCAAACAACATGAAGTTTTCAGATGAGGATATCAATGATATCCATGGCCATATTTTTTAAAAAAAAGCTCCTAATTCACTATTGATTAGATAAATGCAAATCAGAACAATTCTGAAGTATATTTATACTTATTAGATTGACTAATAGGACAGAAAGAGGAAAATGATAAATGTTTCAAGGGATGTAGGGAAAATGAGACATTAATGAACTGTTAGAGGAGCTGTGAAATGTCAATAATTTTGTAATTTGGAATTATGTCCAAAGGGTTATAAAACCATGTTACTCCATTGATCTGGCAATGCCACTACCAGTTTATATGCTAAAAGAGATGAAAACAAGATAGAAAATATTTCTTTTTCCCCATTGATATATTCACTCCAACTTAGAATCTGAAACCCAATACTTTCCAGTATTAATCACTAAATTGGAAGGTGGGGTAAGAAGTTATAGTCAATACTGGTAAATGATGCTTAACATTTAGTTTTGGAGTTTTGAGTGCCAGAAGATAGAAAGAGTATGAGAACAACAAATATAAAATACCCTATTATCTACATGCTTTTTAAAACTATTGATAATTCCTACTGGTTTCTATATATATTTTCTTGTTTTCTTCCCCTTTCTCACTCAAACTCAAACAACTTTGGAAGACTGAGAAACAATGATAAAAACAATGGTCAGCCACAATTATAAAGGATTTAGGATGAAATAATCTACCTGCTTCCAAAGGATATATACTTAGAAAGTAGATAGAGGCTTTTTTGGGGGGGGACATGGTTACTATGGAGATTTGTTTTGCCTGACTACAAATGTTTATAATGATTTTTTTATGCTTTTTCAATGGTGAGAGGGAACTTGAACTGAAAATAAAGTAAAATTGCATAAAAAAGAAGAAAAAATGCTTGTGAATTGCTTAACCATTTGTCATATTTGTTGAAGGCCACCTTCATTTTGTCCAGAGCAAATTGTTCTCTCCAAAGTTAATAAATATTCCAATTGCCACATATAGTGTATTTTACAATCATTATCCTTCTTGACATTTGAGGCATTTTGTATTGCTGATCATTCTCTCCTCCTTGACACACTCTTTCTTTTATGGTTTACCTAAAATTTTTCTCTCTATCTCTGTCTCACACTGTTTCTCTATTTCTCTGTCTCTCTCTGTCTCTCTCTATCTCTCTTTCTCTCCCTCTCTGACTCTCTATCTCTCTGTCCTCTCTGTCTCTCTGACTCTGTCTCTGTCTTTTTCTCTGTCTCTGTCTCTTTGATCTCTATCTCTGATTCTCTCTCTCTCTCTCCCTCTCTATCTCTCCCCTCACTCTCTGTTTCTGTGTCTTTCTCCCCCCTCTTCCTCTCTGACTCTTTCCTTCTCCCTGTCCTCTCTTTCTCTCTTTGTCATTGTTTCTATCTTTCTCTTACTTTCTCTTTGTCCTCTCTGTCTCTCTCTCTCTCTCTCCTTCCCTCCCCCTGCTTCCTCTCCTCTCCTTTTCTTATCTGCTTGAGCCTCTCTCTATCTCTTGCTAGATCATCACTAGTCATGCCTCCAAGTGTGAGTGACACCCAAGGAGGAATTTGTCTCCAGCCTCTTTTTTCTTCTTCATGCTCTCTCAGTGACCTTCTCAGTGAATACCTCAGTGTGTTCAATTATCATCCCCATGGTACTAGGGAAGATTAATATATATGAAAGACAGAAATAGAGGAAAGCATGATGACAAAAGGGATAAATGCTGAGTTTAAATTCAGCAAGGTCTTTGAGAACCTGATTACCACATCTTTATTGACTCTGTTCTTTTTTTTTTAGGTTTTTGCAAGGCAAATGGGGTTAAGTGGCTTGCCTAAGGCCACACAGCTAGGTAATTATTAAGTGTCTGAGACCAGATTTGAACCCAGGTACTCCTGACTCCAGGGCCAGTGCTTTATCCAATGTGCCACCTAGCTGCCCTTACTCTGTTCTTTTTTTAGAAAGATTTATTTATTTTCTCCCATTCTTGCTTCCCTCCCCTCACCCCCCACAGAAGGCATTCAGTTAGTTTTTATATTGCTTCCATGATACACTGATCTAAGGTGAATGTGATGAGAGAGTGAAATCATATCCTTAAGGAAGAAAAATAAAGCATAAGAGATAACAAAATTTCACAATAATTTGTTTTTAATTAAAGGTAATAGTCTTTGGTCTTTGTTCAAACTCCACAATTCTTTCTCTTCATACAGATGGTGTTCTCCATTGCCGATAGCCCCGAATTATCCCTGGTTGTTGCACTGATGGAATGAGCCAGTCCATCAAGGTTGATCATCACTCCCATGTTGCTGTTAGGGTGTACAATGTTTTTCTGGTTCTGCTCATCTTACTCAGCATCAGTTCATGCAAATCCCTCCAGGCTTCCCTGAAATCCCATCCTTCCTGGTTTTTAATAGCACAATAGTGTTCCATGACATACATATACCACAGTTTGTTAAGCCATTCCCCAAATGATGGACATTTACTTGATTTCCAATTCTTTGCCACCACAAACAGGGCTGCTATGAATGTTTTTGTACAAGTGATATTTTTACCTTTTTTCATCATCTCTTTAGGGTATAGACCCAGTAGAGGTATTGCTGGATCAAAGGGTATGCACATTTTTGTTGCCCTTTAGGCATAATTCCAAATTTCTCTCCAGAAAGTTTGGATGAGTTCACAGCTCTGCCAACAATGTAATAGTGTCCCAGATTTCCCACATCACTTCTAACAATGATCATTGTCTGTTCTGGTCATATTGGCCAGTCTGAGAGGTGTGAGGTGGTACCTGAGAGGATGCTTTAACTTGTATTCCTCTAATAAGTAATGATTTAGAGCAATTTTTCATATGACTATAGATTTCTTTGATTTCCTCAGTTGTAAATTGCCTTTTCATATCATTTGACCATTTGTCAATTGAGGAATGACTTGTTTTTTTTTTTTGAAAATTTGATTCAGTTCTCTGTATATTTTAGAAATGAGTTCTTTCTCAGAAATAATAGTTGCAAAAATTTTTTCCTAATTTACTACATTTCTTTTGATCTTGGTTACAGTGGTTTTGTCTGTGCAAAAGCTGTCTAATTTAATGTAATCAAAAGTATCTAGTTTGTCTTTAATGACATTCTCTATCTCTTCCTTGGTCATAAACTGCTTCCATTTCCATAGATCTGACAGGTAAACTACTCCTTGATCTTCTGGTTTGCTTATAATATTGTTTTTTGTGTCTAAATCCTGTATCCATTTGGATCTTATCTTGGTATAGGGTGTGAAGTGTTGGTCGAATCTAAGTTTCTTCCATATTAACTTCCAATTTTCCCAGCAGTTTTTATAGAAGAGAGTTTTTTATATCAATAGCTGGATCAATAGTTTATCAAACAGCAGATTACTATAATCATTTCCTGCTATTGAACCTAGTCTATTCCAATCTATTTCTTAGCTAATACCATACAGTTTTGATGACTGATACTTTATAATATAATTTTAGATCTGGTAAGGGTAAGCCACCTTCTTTTGCACTTCTTTTCATTGAATCCCTGGAAATTCTTGACTTTTTATTTCTCCATATAAATTTACTACAACTTTTTCTAATTAATTTTTTGGAATTTTGATTGGTAGGGCACTAAACAAGTAGTTTAATTTTGGTAGAATTGTCATTTTTATTATATTAACTTGACCTATCCATGAACAATTGATGTTTGCCCAGTTATTTAAATCTGATTTTATTTGTGTCAGAAGTGTTTTATAATTGTTTTCAAAAAGTTTTTGAGTCTGCCTTGGCAGGTAGACTCCCAGTTATTTTATATTGTCTGAGGTCACTTTGAATGGGATTTCTCTTTCTAGCTCTTTCTGCTGTATCTTGCTAGTCATATATAGAGATGTTGAGGATTTATTAAGGTTTATTTTATATCCTCTTACTTTGCTAAAGTTGCTAATTATTTCTAGTAGTTTTTTTAGATGTTTTTTTTTGGGATTTTCTAGGTATACTATCATGTCATCTGCAAAGAGTGAGAGTTTTGTCTTTTCCTTTCCAATTCTTTCTTTTTTAAAATTAAATTGACCAGAGCTTTATCAATTTCAATGTTTTTTTTCATAAAACCAGTTCTTTTATTTATTAGTTCAATAGTTTTCTTGCTTTCAATTTTATTAAATTTTATTAATTTCTCCTTTAATTTTTAGAATTTCTAATTTGGTATTTAATTGGGAGTTTTTATTTGTTCTTTAATTTTTTTAGTTGCGTATTTAGTTCATAGATTTCTTCTTTCTCTAATTTATTTATGTATGCATTTAAAGATATAATATATCCCCTGACAGCCACCGAATGTATCCCATAGGTTGGTGTGTTGTTTCATTATTGTCATTATCTAGGATGAAATGATTAAATCTTTCTATAATTTGTTGCTTGAACCACTCATTCTTTAAAATGAGGTTATTTAGTTTCCAATTAGTCCTGGGTCTATATCTCCATGGCCCAATATTGCATATGATTTTTATTGCATTATGATCTAAGAAAGATGTATTCACTATTTTTGTCTTTCTGCAATTGATCATTGGGTTTTTATGCCCTAGTACATGGTCAATTTTTGTGTAAGCAACATATACTGCAAAAAAAAGAGTATATTTCTTTCTATCTGCATTCAATTTCCTCCATAGGTCTATCATATCTAGGTTTTCTAACAATCTATTTGCTTCCTTAACTTTCTTCTTGTTTATTTTATGATTAGATCTATCTAAATCTGAGAGTGGGAGGTTGAGGTCTCCCACTAGTAGAATTTTTCTGTCTGTGTCTTCCTGTAGCTCTTTCAACTTCTCTAAGAATCTGGATGCTGTACCACTGGATGCATACATATTTAATATTGAAATTACTTTATTGTCTATGGTACCTTTTAGGAGGATATAGTTTCCTCCCTTATCTCTTTTAATGTTATCTATTTTTGCAGATGCTTTGAGATAAGTATTGCTATCCCTCTTTTTTTCACTTCAGCTGAAGCAAAATATATTTTACTCCAACCTTTTACCTTTACTTTATATGTATCTGCTTCAAATGAGTTTCTTGTAAGTAGCATATTGTAGGATTCTGGTTTTTAATCCACTCTGCTATTTGCTTATGTTTTATGGGAGAATTCATCCCATTCACTTTCAAAGTTATAATTGCTAACTCTTTATTGTTCTCCATGCTAGCTTCCTTCTGTTTGTATTTCCCCCCTTTTCCCCTTTATCCATATTCCCCAGTGTTTTGTTTCTGAATACTACCATCTTCAGTGTGTTTGCTCTCTTATATAAACCCCCTCCCCTTTCTTTCCCCTTTCACTTTTCCTCTCTTCCCTTCCCTTCCTTCTGATAGCTCCCCTTTTTCTCTCCTTCCCCCTTCCCCTTATAATGCTTGAAAGGTAAGATAAGATTCTTAACTTAACTGAGTATGTCTAAATTAACTTTAAGCCAAGTTTGATGAGATGAAGATTCAGATGGTTCTCTTCTCCTTCCTTCTTCCCCTCAATTACAATAGGTCTTTTGTATCTCTTGATGTAATGAGATTTGACCCATTCAGTCTCCTCCATCCTCCCATCTCCTTACTGTCCCCCCTTTAAAAAGAGATAAGTATATTCTCTCTAATAGAGTTACATTTCTCAAGAGTTATGAGACTCTTTCTCCCAAGTGAGCATATATCCAGTTTCATCTTATTGGATAGCAGTTTTTTTCTTTACTATTCCCCCTCCCTTTTCTTAACCTTTTCATGTGACTCTTGAGCCTCCTGTTTGATTTCCAAATTTTCTATTTAGCTCTGGTCTTTTCATCATGAAATATTGGAAGTCTACCATTTCATCTTTTCTCCTGGAAGAGAAGGCTTAGCTTTCCCAGGTACTGGATTCTTGGCTGTATTCCAAGCCCCCTTGATCTTTGGAATATCTCATTCCAGGCCCTTTGGTCTCTTAATGTTGATGCAGCCAGGTCTTGTGTAATCATTACTGTGGCTCCTTGGTATTTAAATTTTTTCTTTCTTACTGCTTGCAGGACTTTTTCTTTTATCTGATAGTTCTAGAATTTGGCCACAACATTCCTTTGTGTTTTCATTTTAGGATATCTTTCTGGAGGGGATCAATGTATTCTTTCAGTAACTATTTTGCCCTCTGGTTCTTTGATATCAGAGCAATTTTCCATCACTAAATCCTGTAATATTAAGTCCAGGCTTCCCCCCTCACCTTCAATGTTTTCAGAAAGGCCTATAATTCTTAGGTTCTCCCTTCTTGACCTGTTCTCAAGGTCAGTGGTTTTGCTGATGAGGTATTTTACATTTTCTTCCATTTTTTTGATCTTTTGGTTTTGTTTAACACAATCTTGTTGTCTCATGAAGTTATTAGTTTCCACCAATTCCAGTCTTTATTTTTAGAGAAGAATTTTCTTCATTTATCTTTTGCAACTCCTTTTCCAGTTGGTCAATTCTAATTTTGAAGGAGTTTTCCATTTGCCCAAGTGTAGTTTTGAGAGAGTCATTTTCTTTTTTGCATTTGCCCAATTGAAGATCTGAGAGAATTTTTCTCATTTTGTATTTATCCAATTGTATTTTCCAAGGATTTGTTTTCTTGTTGCAAGATGTTAATTTTCTCTTGCAAGGTGTTAATTTTCTCTTGAGTTTCTTTTCCCAGTTTTTCCAATTGATTTTTAAACTTCTTCATTATTTCTTCAGAGAAATTTTTCTGGGCTGGAGACCAATTCATATTCTCCTCAGCAGTGCTAGATCTCTCTGGGTTAGACTGTTTATTGTAGGTATTTCTCCACGGGCCCCCTTTTCTCTGGCCTTTCTTCATCTTTTTTAGGATCTTGTGTTGGGGGGGCTGGCTCTCAGATTTGCTTTTGAAGATCCTAGAGCCTTTGTTCACTTGGTTTAATAATTCCAAGGGACGATCAGTAGGGGAAGGGGATGCTGGTTGCTTTCTCTGGAGTGTTTGGGGCCCTCAGCAGCAGGTTCTGCATTGACCTTGAACACTGGACTGGGCCCTGGGGGAGGAAATCAATCTCTTTCAGTTGAGTGAACTCTGTTGACCACGCCTTAATCTGAGAGAATCAGGGGTTGATTGTTGTTTGTTCTGGGCTAGGGGCTCCACTGAAAGTATGGAGCTCAGGTCCCCAGCCCAACTGGTTGTTCCCTAGGCCTGCTCTGAAACTCTGTGCTGGAAGTCACACTCCTGTAACTCCTCTCCCAACCCCCCAGCCAAAGACTCCACAGCTAAAGTTGGATTTCACACTCACTAAAGTCTCTTCAGTTGAGGGTAGCCCTCTGGCTTCCCCAGCTGCTGTCCCTGCACTGACCCTCTGCTCTCATCTCCCAGTCCATCCACAGTCCCCTGAGACAGATCATCTTGATAGGTGTTCTTCTCCTAACTTCTCTTTATGGGTTTTGTCTATTGAATTTCTGTTAAGAGGTTTCTTTCATGTTGTTTCTGAGGGGAAAGAGGAGCACTTAACACAGTGCCTGTCTTCTCTCTGCCATCTTGGCCAGAAGTCCTGCTATGCCTATTGACTCCTTTCTTGAACAATTCTTTCTTCCATGTATTGGGAGAAAGAATAGACTGAACTCAATCGACTTCATAACACGACCCTAGAGGATTGGTTCCATAAGCCCTGGAACTTACCTCATTTTATATTTGAGAAAATCCCAACTCTATCCCTTGTTTCCGTTACTGTTAACAGATTTGAAAACTTCCTTTCCCTGCTATCACTCTGTGTTTTCTTACCAGCTCTGCTCTTCCCCCTATAGATCCTCAGAGTAGAGTAAGTCCTTTTCTTTCCTATTAAATTCTTCCACTGTGCCCATCCATTATATACCATCTTCCCTTCATCCTAAATCTGTTCTTAATCTTTTTCTGTTTTCATATATTCACAGAAACCTGATTCTTAGGGAAAAAAAACTTCATTTCTGACCATCCTTTCCAGGACTGGATATTTCTTTCACAAGTCTTATGAAATGTTTGGCCAAAAAGAAGCTTAGTCTTTGCTCCTGATTCTTGTATCTAGATTTTCCAGTTTAACTTCACTCAATAGTGTCTTTTCTTTTGAGACTGATTCCATCTGTCTGTGTCAAATTATTCATATCTTTGTTGCACATATCTATTAGCCTATATTTTGAAAGAAAAACAGACATAGCTTGCTAGTGAGATAGTTAGATAGAATATCTATTAAGTGCTTACTATGTATTGGGCACCAGGCTAACTTCCATGGATATGAATACAAGGAAGTAAAACTATTCTTGTCTCAAGAAGCTTACATTATAATGGAGGAATGCAACACATAAAGGGGTAATGGAAATGGGGTAGGGATGATATGGTTGGTTCTTTTCCTTTATTATCAAAGAAGACCAAAATGACATCACTATGTTTGAGAAAAATTACAGTGTGTCTGACTGATCAGACCAATAGAAACATGGAATACTCTACCACAGGTCAGGCACAAGTAGTCTATATAAACACCTGGGGTGGGTATTCTAAACTTATGTAGATCACATTTCCTTTGAGCTGCTTCAATTCTACCTTCTTCATAGAATGCAGCACTCTCTCTGTTTTGTTTTGTGTTTGTTTGTTTGTTTTTTTATGTTTTTGCAAGGCAAATAGGGTTAAGCAGCTTGCCCAAGGCCACACAGCTAGGTAATTATTAAGTGTCTGAGACTGGATTTGAACCCAGGTACTCCTGACTCCAAGGCCAGTGCTTTATCCACTACGCCACTGCAGCACTCTCTCTGAAGAGGGTATGCCATCTTACATGTCCCATGCTGTACAATCAATTCTGAAATTCTTCAATGAGACATTCAGGGGATCTCAGTATTGCTTCTTTTTACCCCCTTGTGAGTGCTGGACCTGTATGAGCTCTCCATAAAATAGTTTTTTTGGCAAATGTATATCTGGCACTCTAACAACATGTCCAACCCATCGTAGTTGTACTCTCTGTAGTAATGTTAGTATGCTAGATAGCTTGGCTCAAGAAAGGACCTCAGGTTTTGGTATGTTCTCCTGCCATGTGATCTTCAGAATCTTCCTAAGACAATTTATTTTTATTTTTTTATTTATTTATTTTTTAGCTTTTTCAAGGCAATGGGATTAAGTGGCTTGCCCAAGGCCACATGGCTAGGTAATTATTAAGTGTCTGAGGTCGGATTTGAACCCAGGTACTCCTGACTCCAAGGCCAGTGCTCTATCCACTGCACCACCTAGCTGCCCCCTCCTAAGATAATTTAAATGGAAGTGATTCAGTTTACTGACATGGTGCTGGTAGACTGTTTGGGTTTCATAGGCATATAGCAACAAGATTAGCACAACACCTCTATAGACCTTCAGTTTGGTAGTCAGTCTAATACTCATTCTCTTCCACACTTTCTTCCAAATGAAGAAAATATTCTGGTAATGCAAGTGTCAGCCTCACTGTCATTGTGTACCTCCTTGGAAAGGACACTGCCAAGGTAAGTGAACTTGTCCACAATACTCAAAACTTCTCCATTTACTGTAGTCAATAGTTCCACATATGGATGTCAATCATCTCAACTTCAAAGGTTGCATTGAGTGCATAATCAACTGAAAACAGAAGATCATTCACCAACACTCCCTCCATTTTTGCCTTGGTTTGTGCCCTTTATAAGTTGAAGAATTTGTCATCAGTGCTGTACCTGACTTTGAGGCTATGTCCATCTTCAATGAAGGCATTTGATAGCATTGCTGAAAACATCATGATAAAAAGTATGGGAACAAGGACACATTCTTGTTTCAGTTCATTTGGTTAGTGGAACTGCCATCATGAAATTGATGAAAAATACTGATAAACTTCTCCAGGCAGCCAAATTTTTACATAATTTTCATGCCTGACAGTATCAAAGACCTTGGTCAGATCTACAAATGTTGTATGTAGACCTCTGTTGTGTTCCTGGCATTTTCCTGGACTTGTTAGGCAGCAAACACCATATCAGCTGTTCCTTGACTCTTTCTAAAGCCATACTGCCTCCCAGGGAGGTGACTATCTTCCAGGTAAAGGATCGACCTATTGAGAAAATTCTGGCAAGAATGCCTCTGTGATTGCCACATGACAATATACCTTTATAGAGATGGACAATTTAGGCATCCTTGAATTTGGGAGGATAACTTGAAAAATTTCAGTCAGTTTTTGGATGAACAATGGACCCAGCCCCCACCCTTGTAGATGTCAGCTGGAATAGAATCAGCATCAGGTGCTTTGTCACTTGAAAGGAGTTTAACACAATTCAAAATCTTTTCTTCATTTGGAACTAGGGACTGATTAACTTCAATTTGAGGTAAATGGTCAATGGTTTCTGCTTTGATTGGTGAGGGTCTGTTAAGAACATGATAGAAGTGTTCAGCCTATCTCTCTATGATCTCCCACTCTCCCAATCATTAATCAATTGAATCCATGAGTGCTGAATAGTTGATATGTCTTTGGCCCATAAATAGCCTTAAGGGCATCATGAGAGTATTTTGGTTTGTTCCTGTCTGTATAAAATTGAATTTCATCTGCCTTCTTACTAAACTTCATTTGTATTTACTTTTGATGGAATTAAATGCTGCCTTAGAAATGGATGAACTATCCTGCTGGTAAACACTGTGGAGTTCAACTTTTTCATTTAGCAGTTTGGTGTTTGTGAGTGTTCTGGCCCAGATGAGCAAATGCAGGGCTATACACTAGATCTCTGAAAGCTGCTCACTCCTTTCCTGCTCCATCATTGTCAACTGTTTGTTGGCTCAGTTTTCTTTCCAAGTTAACAACTTGGATGCCACTCAGAGAGGCATCTAATCTCTTGACTTTAATTCTTCTAGTATTGATTTTGCCTTGAGACTGCTGCTTTGGTTGAATGTGAATATTTAACTTAGAGAGAATGAGTCTGTGATCAATTCAGCATTCTGCACCACACATTGATTGCCTTTGTCACTTTCACACCCCATTTGTTTTTTCTCCTTACAATCACAAAGTCTATGAGATGTCAATATTTGCTATGAAGACACACCCAGGAAGTTTTATTGCAATTAGGTAAATGGAAGACTGTGATGAGAAGTTCATGAGATGCACAAGTTTTCAGTAGTAGGTGACCAATGCTATTGTTGTTTCCATCTCCATTCCTCCCAAGGATTCCCTGCCATGTCTGGTAATCTGAGTCTACTCTAGCATTAAAGTCATACAGAATTATAACCTTATTGTCTTTTGATACATTGATGGAAAGGCACTCCAGGTCTTCATAAATTTTTTCTTTAACTTCATCAGCATTTGTCCTAGTGGAGCATAGGCACTGATGAGGGTGGTATAGCATTTTCCTGCAAGTGGCATTTTCATTGTCATGAGCCTTTCATTCACTCCTTTTGGTAGGCTTTCAAGAATTTTGATCAGATTAATTTTGACTGCAAAATCTACCCCAGCTTCACAGTGTTCCCCTTTGCTGTGGTCATTCCATAATACCATGTATCCAGCTCCAACTTAAATAAGCTGACCTTCATTTTCCAGTCTTGTTTCACTCAGGACTGGTTTTTGGATATGATACCTGCTGAGTTTTCTTGCAGCAAGAACTTTTCATGCTTCAGGTCTATTGGGTCTTGTGTTGTCTATGATTGTGTATACATTTTATGCACCAGTGGTGAGTATAATCTTCTTTGAAAAAGCTTTTGTAGATTTTTTTTGTCTTGACTGCACTGTGGGGAAACTTGTTTGCTGTGGTAATCAGGCCAGGGTTAGGTAAGCAGACAATTTTAAGGGCACCTTTTCTAGCCCCTTCCTTACATCAGGAGGTGAGCAGTGTGATCCTTAAAATAACTGCTCAGTCACCCAGGGGGGGTCCTGAATTTTACTGCTGCTTTCAGTGGGCAAATGACACTATGGACTGGGTCACCTGTGCGCAGGATTGTGACCACAACTCCCAGTTTATCCACACCTGTGACTTTGTCGCTTGCCTGTTGCCATAGGACTTTGAGGAATGGTTATAAGTAATATCTTTTGTTGCATGCCTAAATTGGATTTAAGTGAGGTAGAGCTACACAAAATCATCCATTTCACTCTCTCTTCCAAAGTCATCATGATCCAGCATGGCAAAAGAGCATCAAGACAATTGGAGTTGGCTCTAGATGCAGTGGAAGACCTTAGCTTCTGCAATGCCTAATCCAGCTCTAAGTGCTCCACAGCTTCAGCTGGCTTCATGGCCATTGGAATAGATTATTCTCTTTCACCCATTCTACCATTGGAAGACTTCATATGCTTGAGGTAGATACCCTTCACCATTAACTGATGAGTTTGAGATTCCCTCAGTTACCCTCAACCTGGTATAGCTTGCCTGTCTAAAGGTTTATCTGGCTGTGGCCACTGTGCCTGCTACAACTTTTTGGAGTCACAGGTGAAAGTTAGATAGTTCAGGTGGATATCAAAGGTGGAAAGCAGCCCTAAAAAGGGCTCAGCAGCCCTCACACCAAGGTACTAGTGTTCCTTGAACATATTTCTTTGAAATAGCATGCAGGTCTCAATTCACCTCTTCTAAATATGGGATTGAGGGCATAGTACATAGTTTCCTTTCTTTAGAAGTTTCATACTAGGCTTATAATATTCTCTTCCATGCCAGCATCTATATTCATAAATGACAGAATTGAATATATAAATTGCATGTTTCTTCAAATTCCTTTCACAATTCCCCTGAATTGTATCTCTAGGTCACCTTAACAACAAAGATGTTCACACCATAGATGTCACTATCAATCCATATCCAAACGACCTTCATGATCTTGAACTTTTAAATTTTTTCTAATCAAAAATGGCTGTCTTTCACATTTTCCCTTCTACCTCACTATTACTTAATCTCACTGTGTATTCACTATGACTTCTAACCCCTTCACACTTTCTTGATATCCAAATCTGTCTTCTGTAATCTAGTCTCATTTTCCCACCTTCACAGTTTTGACTCTATAATTGAGAAGTTCAAGTGCACACTATTGTTTGTCCCTCAATTGCTTTCCTCTGTGTCCTATTACTATCCACATGTTAAGACCCTAACTATGCATTCCTACTATCTCTTCTCCTTCTCTTTCTCGATCCCCTTTACTCCCCCTTCCTCTTCTTTCTCTTCTTTCTCTTCTTCCTCTTCCTCTTTTCATTATTTTTCTACTTTAATGACTACTGCTTCTTTTAGTTATGGTTTCTGAATCATCAATTATTTCTCACCCTGATGTATGGGTGTCCAACATTCTACTTTTGGTTGTCATCACTTTGAAAACTCATCATTTCTAGGTCACTGATTCCTATATTTATTAAATTCTGTCCTTTACTTATTGTATATGTTTGTTTTGCTAAATGGCATCCTAAATTCAACATATTTAAATCAGAACTCATTATTTCTACCCTACTCACTAAACAACTTCTTTCTATGAGTGTTTAATATCAGATGAAAACATTATAATACATTTATTTAACCAAATTTAAAATCTCAAAGGCATCCCTATTATCCTTCATCTCCTATAAATAATCACTTGTCATATCTTCTCAGTTCTTTTTCTTCCCCTCTATACTCACATGGCCACTATCCTAATTCAAATCCTATTTTCTTCTTAGCGAACCATGCAATTCTTCTTCTTCTTTTTCTTCTTCTTCTTCTTCTTCTTCTTCTTCTTCAAGTCAAGTCAAGTCAAGTCAAGTCAAGTCAATAGGGTTAAGCAACTTGCCCAGGGTCACACAGTTATGTAATTTTTAAGTGTCTGAGACTGGATTTGTCCTTAGGTCCTCCCAACTCAAGTTAGTGCTCTATTCGCTGTGCCACTAATCTGTCCTATGCTAATAATTTCTAATTGTTCTTACTACTTCTAGTCTCTTCCACCTATGTACTATACAACTGCTATATTTATATCCCTAATACACAGGTCTTGGCTTGGTCATTCTCTGATCAAAAATCTTCATTGGCTTCTTATGTCTTATAGGACAAACAATATATAGCTCAGCTTGACATATAAAGTCCTCTATAATCTGATTCCAATAAATCTTTCCAAATTTATGTTATTTTACTCATATAATGCACCAAATTCAGGGAAACCGGATTGCCAATTATTCTCTTAATTTGATGCTTCATTTGTAATCTCTCTGCCTACTGTTTTCTTGTAACTTTTGGGAGAAATAAGGTACCCTAGATAAACTAGGTTTTAATCTTGATCCTGGTACTGAAGAGTATGTCCCAGCCTTTTCCTCCTATGGTTATTTGTTCACTTTTTTTATGAAAAGGGGAAGAGTGTATGTATCTGTGTGTGTCTCAGTGTGTTTAAGTGTATCTCCTCCATAAAAGAAAGACTTTTAAAATGCTTCTATATTTTAAGAGAAAAATATTTTGTAAGCCCTGCCAATTTTTAGAAGATAGAAAATGCTGTACAGTTTTGTTTAGCTGAAACAGTGGAATGGTTTCACTTCAATTAATATTATAAAGAAAATATTTCATTTGGAAAGGAATGAAAATCTTATATTGAATACCTGGATGAGATGGTAAATCAGATGGAAATGTTCATAGTCTAACTGAGGCCTTATAAATACGTAGGTTCCCTGGGAATATTGGTTCAAATTTCAACAGCCCTTTTGAGGTACAGAGATTGAATACCATGTTTATTCTACAAAGGTCTTGAAGATGAAACCTTAAAAACTCCTGGAGTACTCCCTGCAATTTTCTCTAAGGGAATGTCTTCATTACTATTTCAATAATTCAACCTTTCTATAGTTCTTTTGAAATTACTTTAATCTTTTGCACTAAAACACCTCAGATTTATGTTTTGGGATTATGAATATGTGCCCTAAGGACTACTTTAATACCAAGCAAATCTATGACTGGGATAAAAAAAAGTTTTTATATCAAGGTCCACTGACCCCACATATATGTGCCCATATAGAAGTTGGAAGAAACTATTTTCCCCTTTAGATAAATATAAATCTTTTGATTTGTCAACTTTTAAAATTAAAAATAAAGAACAAAATATTTTATTCTACGAAATGAAAAAATGGCAAAAAAGAGATATACTTCAAATCAAGGCTATATCTAATTAATAGAGATAAAGTAGGCAGAGTAAAGGATAAAAAGTAGTAAAGAAGGGATAAATAGAAAAACAAATGGGCTCTTTAAGATGTTCTCTGGACTTACTTTATCAAGTCCCAGACACCTTTTTTATCCTAATGCTCACTTGAGTAATGAAATTCATATATTGCACATAGCCCCCTTCCCTTTCAACCTCTCTTGATTGATGGCTTCTCCCACCACATTCATTTAATGTGTGTGTGTGTTGGGGGGTGACCAGGAGAGCCAGATCTCATTCCTTTCCAAGCTGTATTCTGGCCTTTCTCTGCTGGGTCTCCATCCCCACTGGGTAGATTCTCCTTGACTCCCTCTTTCTTTTATTTATGTGTTATATTTTCCTATTAAAGTATAAACTCCTTGAACATAGTGACTCTTTTTTTCTGCTTGTATTTGTATCTCTGGCTCTTAGTAGGTAGTAATACTTAAAAAATGCTTGTAGATTGACTAACAGCACTAAAGAAACAGAGTAAAAGAGAGGAGAGAAGAAGAAAGAAGGGGAAGAGAAAAGAGGAAGGAAGGAGGGAGAGAGAGAAAAGAAGAAAGAGAGGGGAGGAAAAACTTGTAGGAGATTGAGTAAGAAGTTCCATAGATTTTGAAATGTGTTCAGTAAACTGAAACCCTATTTTCTCATAATCATAAACTTTTTAAAAAAAGATTTTATTCATTTTGAATTTTACAATTTTTCCCCTATTCTTGTTTCCCTCCCCCCACCTCCCACAGAAGGCAATCTGTTAGTCTTTACATTGAATAAACTTCTTGATCATATAGATCAGATAATCCAGAATCAGTCAATCAATTAATTAATAAATATTTATTGAACAATGGCAGGCATTGTAATCTGCTCTGACCAATACAACTATGAAGGAAATAATTCCTTAACTTCTATTTTTTTTGTTGTAGATTCAGATTGCCAATTTTGAAGACTTAGAAAGGTGATCAATTTTTCTTCCCTGCTAAGAAATGCTCTCTAAGTGTTATAGATAACAGTAAATGTTATCTATATACTACTAAAAGACAAAACCAAAACTTAATGTATTGCTCACACATATTTCAGTGAGAGTTATTAAAGAATATTACAGTCAGCTAGATCTCAGAGGTATAGCAGGTAGAAGGAATATGGAAGTAGCTACCCAAGACTTCCAGCCAAGATGGCAGAGAGAAACCAGGCAGTTTTAAGCTCTCCTGACATTCCCTCAGAACTAACATGAGTCAAGCCTCTTAACAAGTTTTGGATCCACAGAACCCACAGAAGAACTAAGAGGACCATCCCCCAAGAAAATCTATTACGGGGGGGAGAGAGATATTCTGGGGGCAGAGAGCAGAGACCCAGCCCAGGGGTGGTGAGGCAGGGAACTAACCTGAGAATACCAGCAGAAACTTTTGCTGTGTGTATGGTGGACTGGGGAGCTTCAGCACAGTGAATGGGAGAGCTCCAGTGGGACAGCCCAAATATCTATCAGACTAGCTCAACTGATCTGGAAGACCTGGGTGGGGAGCACCCATGTTTTCAGCAGAGGAGACCCATGTTTCCAGTTGAGCCCCCTCCCTTCCTGTGGGAGGGGAGGCTGTCTTTCTCCAGAACAAATATAGAACCATCCCAGGTGTTTTTGCAGCTTAGGCCAAGGCCCAGGTATGGGCAGCAGATCTTCCCCAGCTTGGATTACGTTGATTACCCAGGCTTTACTTCTTCTAGCCTGAGGGCCCAACCCAGATTGTCCAGATCGTGCCCTAGGTCTAGGGAGTGGGCCACTAACACCAACAACACAAACAATCCAGATAAAGCTTCTGGTATTCCTTACTGATTAACCCACTAAGTAACCCCCATGAGCAAGGCCTCTAGGAATCTCAACACTGAAGTTTTACAAACCAGTCCCTGCCCCAACACAATACCCCAGGGAAAGGGCCCAAAATGAAGAAAGGTGGGGTCCTTTGAATGTTACCTTGGAGTAAGGATTCCAGCTCAGAAAAGGGCAGAGCTTCAGAGGAGAATATGAATTGGTCTCCAATCCAGAAAGACTATTTAGAAGAGATCAGAAAGGAGTTCAAAAATTAAATGGAAAAATTTGGAAAATAAATGCAAAAGAAAATTAACATCTTATAATAAGTAAACAAATCCTTTGAAAATACAATTGGACAAGTGCAAAAAAAGAAAATAATTCTCTCAAAAACAGTTGGGTAAATAAAAAAGATAACTCCTTCAAAAATAGAATTGACCAATTGGAAAAAGAGATGCAAAAGGTAAATGGAGAAAACTCTTCTCTAAAACACAAAAGATTGGAATCTGTGGAAAATGATGGCTTCATGAGACACCAAGAATCTCTTAAGCAAAATTAAAAAACTGAAAAAATAGAAGAAAATGTAAAATGCCTCATTGGCAAAACAGCTGATCTGGAAAATAGATCAAGAAGACACTATTTAAGAATCATAAGGATACTTGAAAACCTTGAAGGAAGAAAAAAGCCCAGGCTCCAAACTTCAGGATATAGTGAAGGAGAACTGCCATGATTTACTGGAACCAGGGGCAAAATAGTCATTGAAAGAATACATCATTCTCCTCCTGAAAGGAAACCCAAAGTGAAAACACCAAGCAATATTGTGTGTGTGTGTGTGTGTGTGGTGGGGTGGATTGGGGAGCTTTCTTTAGTACAGGGGACAAGAGAATTCCAGTGGGGCAGCTCAGACATCTATCCAACTACTGATCTGGAAGTCCTGGATTGAGAGACCCCATGTTGTCAGCAGAGGAAACTTCAAAACTATCAAATATCAAGGAGAAAATCCTGAAAGTAGCCAGAAAGAAGCAATTCAAATATCAAGGAGTCACAGTCATGATTACATAGGACCTGACTTGCATCAGCATTAAGGGATTGAAGGGTCAGAAATATGAGAGTCTGGAGAGCAAGGGATCTTGGATTAATGACAAAAATTCACTATCCAGCAAAGCTGAGCCTTTTCTTTCAGGGGGAAAAGATGATCATAAAGATAGCCATTTAGCGAAATAGGAGACTTTCAATCTTTCCTAATGGAAACACCAGAGCTAAACAGAAAATTTGGTCTTCAAAGAAGAATCTCAAGAGATACATGAAAAGGTTAAACAGAGGAAAAGAAAAAAACTTATCTAATAAGATTAAAACAGTTATTCCCCACCTGGAAGGAAGATTCTCATAACTCTTTAGAACTGTAACTCTATTAGAGGGAATATACTTAGCCAGAAGGTATAGACATTCATGACATGACCATGACTTTGATGGCATGATTTAAAAATATTATTATAAATAGGGGGCAGTAAAGAGGTAGGAAGGATGAGTAAACTAAATGTAATAAATTGAATCACATGAATTGATGCAAAGGAGCTATTGCAGTAGAGGGGAAGAAGTTAGGAGGTGAGAACTGCCTGAATCTTACTTTCATTAGATTTGGCTCAAAGAGGGAAGAATTCACAGAAGGAAGGGAATGAAGAAGAGATAAAGAAAAGGGGGAAAGAAAAGGAAGAGGATTGGAAAGAAGGAGATAAATACACTGAAGAAGGTGATATTCAGAAGCAAAATACTGAGGAATAGGGATAAAATGAAAAAGGAGAAAATACAAACAGAGGGAGGATAGTGTGGAGGGCAATAAAGAGTTAATAATTATAATCTTGAAAGTGAATGGGATGATCTCTCCCATAAAATGGAAGCAGATAGCAGAGTGGATTTTAAAAAAACCAGAATCCTAATATACTACTTACAAGAAACACATTTGAAGCAGAGAGATACAGAATAAAGGTAAAAGGTTAGAGCAGAATATATTATGTATCAGCTGAAGTGAAAAAGGAAGGGATAGTAATCCTTATCTCAAAGCAGCTGCAAAATAGATCATTAAAAGAGTTAAGTAAGAAAACTATAAGGTACCATAGACAGTGAAATTATTTCAATAACAAATATATATTCACCAAATGGTATATAGCATTAGAGGAGAAACAGAATGAATTACAGGAAGACATAGATAGCAAAACTCTTCTGGTGGGATACCTCAACCTCCATTTCTCAGATTTAGATAAATCTAACTGTAAAATAAACAAGAAGGAAATTAAGAGGTGAATAGAATCTTAGAAAACTTAGAGCTTTGGAAAAAATTGAATGGGGATAGAAAGCAACATACCTTTTCCCCCCACAGTATATGGCATTTACACAAAACTTGACCATGTATTAGGGCATAAAAACCTCATAATCAAATGCAGAATGGCAGAAATATTTAATACATCTTTTTCAGACCATGATGCAATAAGAATCACAAGCAATAAAGGGTCATGGAGAGATAGACTTAAAACTAATTGAAAACTAAATAACGTCATTTTAAAGAATGAGTGGATCAAACACCAGATCATTGAAAGAATTAATAATTTCATCCAAGAAAATGACAACAATGAGACACCATACCAAAAATTATGAGATACAACCATAGCAGTTATTGGGGGTTATATTATATCTCTAAATGTTTACATGAATAAATTAGGGAAAGAAGAATTCGATGAACTGAGCCTGTAACTAAAAGAGTTAGAGAAAGAACAAATTAAATCCCCAATTAAATATCAAATTAGAAATTCTGAAAATTAAAGGTGAAATTAGCAAAAGCAAAAAAACTATTTAATTAATAAATAAAAACATGAGTTGGTTTTATGAAAAACTCAATAAAGTTGATAAACCTCTGTTTAATCTGATTAAAAAATAAAGTATAAAACTAAATTGCTAGTTTCATAAATGAAATAGGTGAACTCACTACAAATGAGAAGGAAATTAAACTAAAAATTCAGAATTATTTTGTTCAATTATATGCCAATAAATTTGATAATCTAAGCGAAATGGATGAATATTTACAGGTTAAATGAAGAGGAAATTAAATACCAAATAACTCTATCTCAGAAAAAGAAATTCAACAAACCATCATTGAGCTCCCTAAGCAAAAGAAATCTCCAGGGCCATATGGATTCACAAGTGAATTCTATCAAACATTCAAGGAAAAATTGGTTCCAATTCTATATAAACTATTTGGAAAAAATAGTTGAAGGTGGAACTCTCCCTAGTTTCCTTCTATGAAACCAATATGCTGCTGATACCTAAACTAAGAAGAGACAAAATAGAGAAAGAAAATTATAGGCCAATTTCCCTAATGAATATGAAGAAAAAAATCTTAAATAAAATATTAGCAGAGTGATTACAGGAAGTTATCACTAGAATAATACACTATAACCCAGTATGATTTATCCCAGGAATGCAGAGTTGGTTCAATTTTAGGAAAACTGTTAGTATAATTAACTATATCAATAACAAACCTATGGGGGAGCAGAGCCAAGATGGCAGCATGAAAGCAGCATTTCCTGGAAACTCCTTCCCCCCCAAAACTTCAAAAGCCATAAAATTATGACTCTAGCCAAAACTTAGAGGGACAGAAGCCACAAAAGACTGAGTGATACATTTTCCCAGTCCAAGGTAACTTAGAAGTTCCATGGGAAAGGTGTATTTCAGCAGAATCAGTGGTTGAAAAAAAGCCCCAGCCTCAGTGCAGCCCAGTCCAGCCCAGCTCAAGAATCACTGGGAAAAGCTTGAAGGGCAAGTGAGGGAATTCTACCACACAAGAATGAGTGTGCAGTGAGGAGCGCTGGCCTGAGAGCAGCCCTGTGGTGAAAACCTGCAGGGGAATTCAGGGAAACCTGCACCTCCAGGGCAGAGTTCACAAACAGGAAGAGGGTGGGGCAGACTTCAGAAATCTCTCTGCTCTCCCTTGGGAAGGACTCTGATGTTTGCCCACACTTAAATCCAAGTTGCAGTTTGGCCTTCCATACTAAGATAGCAGGGCTCCTCCTCACAGTTCCAGGACAGAGGGTAACACCTGCGGGCATCTACATATCAAAGCACAGGAGAACATAAGACCTTGGAGGAATAAAGGTCCCAGTGGGGTGTACCAAAAAAAACAAAACAAAACCGCAAAGCCTTGGAAGTGCTGTAAATTAGTCTTTGGCTGAGGAAATGAGTAAACAAAAGAAAAAGAAGAATCTGAACATAGAAAATTACTTTGGTCCCCTGGAAGATCAAAGCACATATTCAGATGAAGTCAAACTCAAAGCTTCCATATCCAAAACTTGTAAGAGAAATAGAAAATGGGCTCAGACTACTGATGAGCTCAAAAAAGACTTTGAAAAACAATTAAGGGAGGTGGAAGAAAAATTGGGAGGAGAAATGAGAGCCATGCAGAAGAATCATGAAAACCAAATCAGCAGCTTGGTGAAAGAAATACAAAAAAATACTGAAGAAAATAACATGTTAAAAACTAGTTTAGACAAAATGGAAAAAAGCAAAGCAAAAGGCAAATGAGGAGAAGAATGCCTTAAAAAACAGAATTAATTGATCAGCTGGAAAAGGAAATAAAAAAGCTCTCTGAAAAAATAACTCCTTCAAATGCAGAATGGAACTAAAAGAAACTGATGACTTTGCAAGAAATCAGGAAGAAATAAAACTCTTCCAAAAAAAGTCAAAAATTAGAAGAAAATGTGAAATATCTAATTGGAAAAACAACCAACCTCAAAAACAGATCCAGAAGAAATAATTTGAAAATTATTGGGTTACCTGAAAATCTCAATCAAGAAAAGAGCCTAGACTTCATTTTTCAAGAAATAGTACAGCAAAATTGCCCTGAGATCCTAGAAGCAGAGGGTAAAATAGAAATTAAGGGAATTACTCATCACCTCCTGAAAGAGATCCCCAAAGAAAAACTTCCAGGAATATTATAGCCAAATTCCAAATCTCCTAAGTCAAAGAGAAAATACTAAAAGCTACCAGAAACAAACAATTCAACTACCATGGCTCCATAGTCAGAATTACATAGGATCTGGCAGCATCTACATTAAGGACTCTCAGGGATTGGAATATGATATTCTGGAAGGAGAAAGATCAACTACCCAGAAAAACCGAACATCCTCTTTCAGGGGAAAAGATGGACTTTCAGTGAACCAGTAAAACAATGAAACTTTCAAATCATCCTATTGAAACAACCAAAGCTTAACAGAAAGTTTGATTTTCAAGTACAGGACTCTGATGAACCATAGAGGGGGTGGACCAGAAGGACTAACTCTGAGGAACTTAATGATATTGAACTGTTTGTATTCTTGCATGGGAAGAAGATATTGGTAACTCATATGAACTTTTTCATTTGTAAGAGCTGTTAGAAGGAACATATATAGATAGGGCACAGAAAGGAGCATAATATAATGGTACAATATAGTAAAAAGATGGAGTCAGTGGGTGATAAAGAGAAGTACTGGGAGGAAGGGAAAGGAGAAGAAGACAAAGGAACTAAGATATTTTACATAAGAGTCAAGAAAAAGCTTTTTCAATGGAATGGAATGGGGGAAGGTAAAGAGGAATAAGTCAGACTTCATTATTATCAGAAATGGCTCATAGAAAAAATAACATATATATATTATATATATATATATATAATATATATATATATATATATAATATATATATATATATACTTAATAGGGTATAGAAATCTATCTTTCCCTAGAGAAAAATGAGAAGAAAGAGATGGGATAAGGGGGAATGGGGGGAAGGAGGGAAGTGATAGAAGAGAGGGAAGATTGTTGGAGAGGGTACACACTTTTGGACAGGGACAGGATGAAAGGAGAGTGAGAATAGAATAAATGAGAGTGGGAGGAATAGAGTGGAGGGAAATACAGCTAGTAATAGCAACTGTGGGAAAAATATTGAAGCAACTTCTCTGGTGGACTTATGATAAAGAAGGCAACTCATCCCAGAGACAGAGCCATTGGAATCTGAGCATAGACTGAAGTATATTTTTTTTCTCTCTCTCACTATTCTTAAGGTTTCTCATCTTCTTGGGGGGAGGGGGGTTTATGTTTACTCATAACAAAATTATTGTAATAATATAAAATAAATTTTAAGAAACCAAACCTATCAGAAATCATGATTATCTCAATAGCTGCTGAAAAAGCCTTTCATAAAATACAGCACCCATTCCTGCTAAAAACACTAGAGAGCATAGGAATAAATGGATGGTTCCTTACAATGATAAATAATATCTATATGAAATTATCAACAAACATTATATGGAATGGGGACAAGTTAGAAGCATTCCAAATAAGATCAGGGGTGAAACAAACATGCCCATTATCACCATTACTATTCAATATTGTATTAGGAATGTTAGCTTTAGCAATGAAAGAAGAAAAAGAAATTGAAGGATTTAGAAATGGGAATGAAGAAACAAACCTCTCACTTTTTGCAGATGATATGATGTTATAACTATAGAGCCCTAAAAAAATCATTTTAAAAACTACTGGAACCAATGAACAACTTTAGCAAAGTTAGCAAGATATAAAATAAAGCCACATAAATCCTCAGCATTTCTATATATGCCTAACAAGATACAGCAGCAAGAACTAGAAAAAGAAATTCCATTTAAAATAACTTCAAGCAACATAAAATCCTTGAGAGTCTACCTTCCAAGGCAGACTCTGAGACTCTATGAAAACAACTATAAAACACTTTCCATACAAATAAAATCAGATCTAAATAACTGAGCAAATATCAATTGCTTATGAATAGGCCAAGCTTCTTTAATAAAAGTGGCAATTCTACCTAAATTAAACTACTTAATTAGTGCCATACCAATCAAACTCCCCAAAATTACTTTATTGAACTAGAAAAATAGTAACTAAATTCATATGGAGGAACAAAAAGTCAAGAATATCAAGGGAGCTAATAAAAATGCAAAAGAAGGTGACCTAGCCATACCAGAGCTAAAATTATATTATAAAGCTTCAATTATCAAAACTGCCTGGTAATAGCTAAGAAATAGAATGGTGGATCAGTGAAATAGATGAGGCACAAAAGAGACAGCAGAAAATGATGATAGTAATCTTCCATTTGACATGCACAAAGAGTCTAGCTTCTGGGATAAGAACTCATGCTTTGATAACTGGAAAATAGTATGGCAGAAACTTGTATTAGACCAACAGCTCACACCCTATACCAAGATAAGGTCAAAATGGGTACAGGATTTATACATAAAAGACAATATTATAAGCAAATTAGGATAACAAGGAATAGTTTACTGATCAGATCTATGGAAAGGGGAGCAGTTTATGACTACTGAGAGAACATTACATAAAATAAACTGGATAATTTTTATTACATTAAATTAAAAAGTTTTTGCACAAACAAAAGTATTGTATCCAAAATAAAAGGGAATGTATTGAATTGTGAAACAATTTTTAAAACTAGTGTTTCTGACAAAAGACTCATTTCTATTAAAATGTAGGGAATGAGTCAAATTTATATAAAAACAAGTAATTCTCCAATTGACAAATGGTCAATAGATATGCAAAGGCAATCTTTGGTGAAGAAATCAAAGCTATTAATAGTCACATGAAAAAATTGCTCTAATCATTATTGATTAGAGAAATGCAAATTAATGCAACTCTGAGGTAGTACCTCACCTCTCAGTTTGGCCAATATAACTGGTCAGGAAAATGATCAATGTTGGAGGAAATGTGGGAAATCTGGAACATTAATGCATTGTTGGTGGAGTTGGTGGATCCAACTTTTCTAGAGTGCAATTTGGGATTATATCCAAAGAGCAATAAAAATGTGCATACCCTTTGGTCCAGCAATACCACTACTGTGTCTATACCCTGAAGAGATTATGAAAAAGGGTTAAAAAATCCTACATGTACAAAGGTGTTCATAGCAGCTCTGTTGGTAGTGGCAAAGAACTGGAAATTAGGGGGATGTCCATCAATTGGGGAATAGCTGAAAAAATTGTGGTATATGTATGTGATAGAATACTATTGTTATATAGGAATTCATGAGGGATGGGATTTCAGAAAGGCCTGGAAAGACTTGCATGAACTGATGCTGAGCAAAATGAGCAGGACCAGAAGAATATTATACACACTAACAGCAACATCAGGTGATGATCTAACTTGATGATCTTGCTCACTCAATCAGTGCAATAATCAGGGAAAATTTTAGGGGATCTATGATGGAGAATACTATCTGTATCCAGAGAAGGAGCTGTGGAGTTTAAAAAAAGACCAAAAATTATTATCTTCAATTTTTTAATATTATGTAATATTGCTATCTCTAATGTTTTCTTTCTTCCTTTTGGATCTGATTCTTCTCTCACAACACATTCAATCTTAATCTATGCTTATCATGGATGCAAATGCAAAGATTATATCAGATTGCTTTCTGTTGGGGGGAGAGGGAAAGAAGGGAGGGAGGTAGAAAATTTATAAAACTCAAAA
The DNA here is from genome assembly GCF_037893015.1 of Macrotis lagotis. NCBI lineage: Eukaryota > Metazoa > Chordata > Mammalia > Peramelemorphia > Peramelidae > Macrotis > Macrotis lagotis. The sequence continues at coordinate 188,538,453 of NC_133664.1, read as the reverse complement.
CCTTGTTAAAAAATGATTGGTAGGAACTGCCATTGTGTGTAATTGGAAAACAAATAAAATATTTATACAATGGAAAAAAAAGAAAAGAATGTAGCTACTCATGTTTTTGACTTGACAGGCATTCAAGAAATTAAATGACTTTATATTGGGTGCCGATTTTCTGAAGAGAGATACATGTTCTCATAAATAGGCTAAGGATAACATGTGTTCAGTAAACTTCCAAGTTGTCATTATCTCTAGATGGATAGCCTGTTTAAGTGAACAGCAAATAATCATTCTGATGATGACATTCAAAGAAGTTTCCATTATTTTTAATATTTGTAGTAGTGGGATAAGGAAACTTTGAACTTCTCAAAATAGTCAAAAATAGGGGAACACTGTTGAATCTTTCATATGCATCAATGAGCTAACAAGGTATGCTTCAAAGAAAAATTAGTAAATCTTAAAACTCAAATAGAAATTATAACAAACTATACTCAGCACAAATGCTTCTTCTCCTTAGAAAAGGAGGCTGAACTTGAAGTTTGTTTATATAACAAGTATTCCAGGTCTTGATCTTCCATTGTAGCCTTATATTCATAAGTACAAGTTAATATATCAGTATTAATCCCAGCAGTCAAAATAAGACATAGACCAATAGAAAGGCTACGCATGACATAAAAATCCTTCATTTTACAGCTGAGGAAAATTAGGCCCAGAGCAACTTGCCTAAGATCAACTAGGGATTAGAACCCTGGTGTCCTGCCTCTCAACTCTTTCCATTCCCTCCTTGATAAGACTTTATTTACAAAAGTTCCTTGTAGACTATTCTGACCCAGTCTATCTTGATCATTTTTCTAACAGAATTCAGGTTCATTTCTCAGTAGTAAGGTCAACTTCATACCTGCAACATAGATTTTGTCCCGGCCCCAATCCTAGCTTTACCCAAACCAGAGCTATTCCAGCTCAATATTTATGACCTGTTATTTCCATGTGCAGCATATAATAGATTTTCTGTTCACACAGATTCTGTGTAGCTTAGAGAATAGTTGCTCTTGCCATTGTCACAATATTTTCTTTTGGCCCTTTTTGGTTCTTTTCTTCTCTTAAAAACATGAAAAACTCCTATTTCTTAGTATTTTCAGAGTAAAGAGTTCATGAGACAATAAGTGAGTATTTGCAGAAGAGCCTTTGTTTGTTGATCTTAAATAAATCTGCAGCAAGACTTCAGTGAAAAAAGAGCTACTTGTCCTGGAGTCAACAATGTTTTCTCCACTGTCAAGATCTTTCTATAGAATAACTGATGACAGAAACGGAGGTTAGTTTAACAGAAATAGAAAAGAACTAGGAATTTGAAAATCTGTGTTCAAGACCTTGGTGACCATTGTCCGATAACTTTTTCTCTTTGAACTTCAGTTGCTTGATTTCTAAAATGATGGATTGAGACCCATTACAACTCTAATAATACATGAACTCCAGTAATACAAAAAGACTTCATAGATAGTTTTGTGCAGATTATTTTATCTTAATCAATAGCATATTACTATCAAATCACAGAATCTTAGAGTTGGAAGGGGCCTCAGAGACTAAGTCCAACCAATCCCAGTACAAAAATCTCCTATACAATAACCCATTGACAAGTAGATCATCTAGACCCTGATCAAAGACCATGAGTGAAGTAGAAATTTGCTACCTCTTCAGGCAATCAATTCTACTTTGGAAAAGATAATTGCTAGGAAATTATCCTTTACTATGACTTTCTACCTATTATTTCCTAGTTCATGTCCATTGGGTCTTTTTCTAATAGAACAGCTTCATTTCTCAGTAGTGAGGTCAACTCCAAGCAAGCTCTAACCTCCAACACTGATTCTGTTAGGATCTATTAGAAAAAGTAGAACTGATCCCTCTTCTACATGATAGCTCTTCAAGTATTAAAGAAATTACCTCCCTTCAATATTTTCCTTCTCTAATACAGACATCTCCAATTCCTTACATAAATTCATGTCATGAATTTAAGACCCTATATCATCTTAACTGCCAGTCTCTGGACCTTCTCCTATAGAGGTGAAAAGTACCATAGAAGACAGTTTTACTTGCCATTTTCACAATACAGGAATCGTCTATTGTTTGAACACTTGCACATAGAACTTATTACCTAAGAAAGGAACTAATTTTTCAGTTTTTGGATAGAATAAACCATTTTATATAGGGAAGAACTTCAAAGGAAAAAGTAAAGAGAGTTATTGTTTATCCTTTTAGTCTTCTTTTCCTAGAATAAAAACACTCATTCCTGTTCCTTCTAATGTTCTTCCAATAAAAAATTATAGGATTTTAGAGGAACATTAGATGTCCAACTGACACCAAAAGTATAAATCCCTTCTATAGTAAAACAACTTAACAAGTGGTCATCAAAGATCTATAAACAATGCATTTAACCACTGGACAAAGAAGTTTCTTTTTCTTTCTATTGAACTCATAATTCTGAGTTTTAGGATGATTCAAGGGTATATTTCCCTGTGTCTTCATTTTCTCTTCTGTGTTTTTTCCATTGTTTATTTTAAACCACTTCCATTAACTCTCTTCATAGTTTCTCAAAAGCTGCCAACCCCAATTGCCAAATTCTAAACATTCCATTTGGCCCTTAAAGTTTCAATAGCTGTAATTATAGCCTTTGGAGAAGAGGCTTTTTGAAACAGGTGTTACATAACCAAAATCTGCCACCCTGTAGCTTCTACTCATTGGTTCCAATTCTTCCTTCTCAGGTCAAGTAGAATGAATGACTAGAATAATGTATGACATAGAATAAGTGTTTAAAATATTGTTTCAGTTGATTTTTGGTTGAATTTTCAATATCATACAGTAGCATGTGACTAAGAAAACAAACTTCATTTTTACCATAATTAGTTTTAAGGTGAGTATTAAAAATGGCAGGAAACATGAATAGATTTGGAAGTGTAGATTTGAGAAGGTATTTAAGTAAAATTGATAGCAAGTAATGTAAGGAGGCTTTTGGGTTGTTCTGCCTATTACAGTGTTAAGAGAACATAAGCAGCTGTCTCTAGTCAAGCATTCAAAATTTAAAACCATACCTCTTAAAGTCCACAAAATTTTTTATCACAAAGAGAATGGAAAAGAGAATGCAAGTTTTGAAGTTTTATTTTAGATGTTGGACATTTGGACTTGTGACGAATTGTAGGAGTATACTTTAGATATGAAGCTTTTATTGTGCCAGAGAAAATACTTTAGGGATAGAACAATCTTCCTTATTCTCATTGATAATCTCTAAAATGCAGCAATTTGTCCTCTGTCTCTTGGACATACATGCAGGCTTCTCCTGAAAGCTCTTTTGCTGACTCTTTCCACAATTGAACTCTCTGCCTTTCCATCATTCACTCACCCTGTTGTGCACAAAGAGGCATATATGCAATATAGCTGAAGCTCCAAGAAAAGGTTCAACTATTCTGTCAAGACTATTTAGTTCAATATTGTTCTCAATGTGGCACCATAGGACTGGACATGACACTCAGCATGTCCAAACAGACATGATTATATATGAGACAGAAAGATACTTACATCACTGCAGGTTGTTATCCTTTAAAGGGCTTTTTTTCACCCTCTTCAAATTAAAAGTTTTCAAAAAATGAAATAAAAATAAATCTTTGAAGAAGCCAGATTGAGACTGAATTTGGAAGGAACTCCTGCCAGGTGTGTACTAAAGAAACATTTTCTGGGTTTTTCCCTGATGATTTTCCTTGTAGTTGAGAAATACAATCCACTGGGAGCTTTTGTGGCAGAACAAGTATTTTATGAACACGAACTTTACAAAGACTTCCCTAGGAGATTTAAGGTCTAGAAATCAATAGATCAATCAGCAGCTTTTATCAATCTATAATGGTTCTCTCTCTTTTGGATGTCTGAAAATGGGATCAACGTAAATTGAACGAGGAATCACTTATTCTTACAAGTTAAATTTGTCAAACTCTAAGGCACATAAATGACATAAAATATAATCATTTTTGAATTTGGATCCTTTCAGGGTACATGTTGATTGAAGAAAAAAGAACCAGATGTTTCTTTAGCAGGATTCACAGAGGCAATCTAAATATTTTTTCAATTCCTGACATTTCTGATAGTTTCCCAAAGAAACCAGTTAATTATTGGGTGTACTTATCATGTAATATATAATTGTACCAGGGCAAATAGCCTTCAAAGATGGCTGGCTGAGTTTTCAAAACTTGTTTTTGCCAAATGCTTTCTGAAGAAATAGGATCAAGTGAATCTACCTTATCTTACTACCATTTTATTTTAAATGGAAATGGTATAAATATATGAGTTACTGCTTTTCTTTCTGATTTTACATTAGAAGAATAAAAACTAAGACAAAATATGAAAAAAGTGATAGGGAATTATAAATTTATTCATTTTTTGGATAGAAGATGGATTTAGTTGAATAGAGAAAGTGCTGGAGTAAGGAAGCCTCATTCCTATCCTACCTTACACTTACTAATTATGAGATCTTGTGTAAGTCACTTAATGTGTTTGCCTCAGTTTCTTCATCTGAAAAATAGAAATAGAAGCAATAATTTCTTCCCAGGGTTGTTATGAAAATCAAATAAGATAATATCTGTTAAAAACTTAACAAAACTTAAAGTGATATATAAATGCTGGTTCTTGTTATTACAATTGTCAAATTCAATATTGATTTCTTTTTTACTTGTTAGTTGGGTAACTTTGGAAATTAAATTTCTTTTTCTTGATATATCTCCACTGTTTATTAGCACAGTTCATTGTACAGTAAGCCCTTAATAACTACTCATGACTTGCTTGATAATTCAAGCAGTGATACACTAAATCCTTATACTTGAGACTGCTATGTGGGGAGTAGTCCAGATCTAACATTTAGCTTGGATAAAGTATCTGACATGGATAGAACTAGAAATATTTTTTACCAGGAAATTCATATCAAAATTATAGAGCAAAGAAGAGGCACAAAAAGACTAGAGATAAGCATATGTTCTAGCTTTCAAAAATGAGAAAGAAGATAGATTTTTATAAAACATATAGTAAGCTTAACTTTAATTCTCAATAGATTTAATGAATTGTTCAACATATGGTTTCTGAACACTTGGAAAAGTACATGATGATCTTAAAAAACAGGGAATGTTCCTTAAGAACATTTCATTAACTTCACTAAAAGGCAGTTCTAATATGGTGACAAGAAGAAATGATAGCATTTAAAGTTGGATGTGACCTTGTCAGAGCCACTTATTTAGAAATGAAGATGTTGAGGCACAGAGATGTTAGTGCATTGTTCAAGGTCATAACATAACAAAAAATCAGAGACAAGAGTTGAACATATATTTTTTGACTCAAGTATTCTTTTCATATACTCTATTGCCTCTGGATCTGAAAACTTGAGTCCAAGTGTGCTACTTACTAGCAATGTGACATTGAAAAAGTCACTCAACTTCTCTAAATTCCAAATTCCTTTTCTATAAAATAGGGGGTACTATATTTAAATTTATCTTTTTTCAAAGGATTATTTCATTATATGACATAATGAGAAACAAGAAAAGTTATAAAGAACTCTATAATGTCACCCATCATACTTATAATTATTCCTACTTTGATGCCTCATTATGGTTTAGAGTGACCCTAAGTTTTTGCTGGCCAAGTTTTTTGAATGAAAGCTGCCATGGGACCTACCCACTGGAAAGGACTTAAGGAGAGACATACTATGAATCTGATGTGTGAGGACATGCCTAGTTAGCCTTAAATGAACTTATCATCAAACTACAAGATTGTCAATCAAGTGATAAATGTAATACACACATACTGTATGCTATATATTTATTATATAAATATGTATGCCTATATATGATTGTATTTTTAATTTTGTCAGAGTAATTCTATATTATAGTATGATATATATATATATATATATAATATAGTAATTTGTCAGAGTAATTCATATTTAGTAACTGTTGGTGCTACTGTTATCGGTGTTGATGGGGGTAATACTCACACTATACTCATTGAAAGCAGGGTTCCACTGATTGAAATATCGACTAATAATAGACATTGTTATTCTATCCATTCTTGATTAGTTAGTGGTTAGACTGACAAACCAGGGAAATGTAACAGACATATTAAATTTGAATTTCCCTCTTATAGAAATGGATTAAAGAAATGATTTCTGTCTTCAAGTATTTGAGAGGCTGTTATGTGAAAAAAAGGTTAAATTGATTCTTCTTGACCCTGTAGAACAATACTAGAAATAAAACATGAAAATTGCAAAAAAAAAGGTAAATTTAGATAATGTTTTAAAAAATCCAACTTCCTAATGATGATGAGTAAATATTCAAAATTGAAGTGGATTGCCTTAAAGGCAGGAGATTCTTTCTCATTTCAGGTCTTTAAGCAGAAAAAGAGAGGACTACCCACCAAATATGTTTAAAAGGGATCCTTTTTCAGTTTGAATTAAACTACATAACCTCTGAAATTTCTTCCATCTCAAAAATTCTATGATTATCTGCTTATCAAAGAAAATTAATGAAATGTAAGGGACATGAGTATAGTGTGTGCATATTTAAATCTTTTTTTTAAGTGACCTTGAAATAGTACCAAAAAATCCTCACTTTTTTTCTTTCATGTAGCAGTTCTTTTTTTTTTTTTAAGGTTTTTGCAAGGCAAATGGGGTTAAGTGGCTTGCCCAAGGCCACACAGCTAGGTAATTATTAAGTGTCTGAGACCAGATTGGAACCCAGGTATTCCTGACTCCAGGGCCTGTGCTTTATCCACTGCACCACCTAGCCACCCCCATGTAGCAGTTCTTAAAGTGGGATCCAGAAATGATTCTGGGTCCCTAAGGCCTTTTTCTGACCATCTATGAAGTCAGAACTATTTTCATAATAATGGCTAAGAAATTTTAATTTATAGCATGGTAAATATCAATAATGTTAAAACATAAAGAAATGCTTCTTGAGAGGGGAGGTCCTCAATAAGTTTAAGAATAAGTTTAAGAAAGACGTCCTAAGGTTAAAAAAAATATTGAGAACCACTGTTAAATAGTATCAGAACTAGAAATGCCTCATTCTGCAAGTTTTGCAAATAAATCAAATATAAGGAAAAGAATTTAGCTAACTCTTGTGGAAGGGTGGGTGGACATTAAAAATTTTCACTTTCTTGTTTTGAGAAATAGTTGAAATTTTATGAGGTATGGTTAAATCGAAAAAGACCTAGTTTATGCTGATTTGTGCTGATTCTTTTCAGGGATTTATTATAATTAAATTTTAATTACCTTTTGCCTTCTTCCTAATCTGAGCAGATAGTTTTCCATTTTTTGTTGTTATTTATAAATGTATTATAATTTACATTCCCTAAGAGCTCTCAGGAAGGAAACTCCATTATGGTAGACTCTTTTTTTTCCAATTTATAGTTTAATAGATTTATCCTGGACCTCAGTTTCCTCATCTGTAATAAAGGTATTGGACTAGATGGTTTCTGAGACCCCTTCTACCCATAAATATATGACCCTATATCCTGAGATATCTGAGCTATACATTGCCTTGGGTCAAACAATCAGTAGATGCCAACCCAGATCATTAGACCTGTTTCCAGTCCAATTTCCCATGGTCATTAACTGGGAGAGTAACTATTAATGCTAGGTCTAGACTTCCCTACCAATTTCTACCAATAGGGCAGGAACAAGAAAACCTGAAGTACCAAAGGACCCTAAGGTAGACGCAGAGGGCAGCATATGGCACCACCTCCTCACAGACCCCAAGGGAAACATCCTGAAGCCACTAGCTCTGCCTCCAACCTGGCCCTCAAAGCCATCTTTGAGGGGAATAATCCTTCTGAAAAACCATTCATCTTCCCTACCAACACCAACTGCTGACCAATTGCCACTCTTGAACCTATAAAAGCTAAGAGTTTGGGGAATGGTAGTGCCAAGACCTTCAGTTCTACTTCCAGTCTAGACCCCACAGACATTATCTGTATCACCCTACAGACTACCTGGCAGTTGCTTCCACCAGTGCTAAAGCCCTTGTCTCCACAGCAACCACAGCTACTAAAGACCTAGAAAACAGATTTCTCCAAACAAAAGTCCTTGGCACTATCACATGGTTAAAAACCCAGAAGCAAATATTATTTTTCTCAGTAGAAATGATATTAAAGAAGGTATATTATCATCTGCATTGCATCTTAAGGATGTTGTAACTTACTTCTGACATGTAGTTGATACCTCCTATCCTATCTTTCTATTAAAGTGTGAACTCTGAGAGCAAGGACTATCTTAGCTGTTTAATTTGTATCAAGTGCTTAATAGATGCTTTTCATTTCACTCTTGCTATCTCCAAGGCCAGTTCTCTATTCATTATACCATTCTACCACAGTTCCCTATTGGATGTAGGGGCTAGACCTATGATTTCATTTGTGTAGGGAACTTCTGGGTGAGAAAACTGCTTATACAAACACAAATTGATAAAGTGGTACCACCTCTGTACCTTATGTTCTTACATAGTAGCCCAGGGCACCCTAAGATTAAATGACTTACCCAGAGTCACATTTCTAGCATTGTGACAGCCTTGATTTCTGAATGGATCTATTATGAGTGGATAATTGTCTGTTCATTTTTTCGAGCAATGCAATACTTTATATGAAATTTCACTCTGGGTAGCTAGAGCTAGTCTTTGGCAAACAATTTAGTAATAGAAAATCAGATATCGAACAAAGGGTTTTGTAAGAGAAGGAGTTTGTTAATCATCAGAGAATGAATTCAGGACTAAACTTGTGAATTTTACAGTAAGAAACTTTCAGGCTAAAAAACAACAGCAATATGGATTTTGTTTAACATAGGTTTACCTTTCTGTCAGGGGGGATGGGAAGTAAAGGAGAGAGGAAAATGTAGAACTCAAAACCTTACCAAAAAAATGATTGTTGAAAAATATCTTTGCATGGAGTTGGAAAAATAATGGTATAAAATATTAAAATAAAAAAAACGTTCTCTGTGGTTACAGAGTTGCCTTGATTATTGAGAGGTTGAATGACTCAGATAGTCATTAAAGATAAGAGACATGTATCAAATTGGATCTTCCTACCCAGCTCTCACTAAATTCTGTTCATATTTTTAAAAACTTTTGTGTTGCTTGTTAAACTCCTTCTGTATTCACATTTGTCTATTCAGACAACTCCTGTTTTCCCTCCTCATAGAAATTATTTCTCTTTGTATCTTTAGAATTTCTTACTTAGGATATTCTTATCCCTCTTGAGCAGATTTCCCTGTTAGAATTTCAGTCAATAGAATCCTACCTAGGATTCCTCTGAATGCTTTGAAATTTCTTCTTCTAAAATCTCATGATCCTTTCATCAATCATAAACTTTAAAATGTAGAGTTTTCCTCTCACTTAATATAAACTGCAAGATGGAGTGGTCATTTCTCTCAAACCTTCCCAGCATTCCCACCACATCAATCATTTCTTTCCTGTTACTGGGAACCAGATTCATGATGGAATTTTTCTTTATTGGTTCCTTTATGTTTTGAAGGATAAAATTGTCATTAGTTCTAATCAAAGAGTCGTTAGCTGCTGTGCTTTTGGCAGAGGGAATACTCAAACATATGTCGGGATAACTGAAGTCTCCCATCATGACTCTATTAGGCTTATCATCTTCCCCACTCCCTCCTGAATTCTTCATCCACCTCTTCTTTCCAGTTGTAATATATGCCAATGGTGAAATCACTTTTGCTTTTTCTTACATTGTTCTTCACCTAGGCATTCCCCACACAAGGGTACTTTTTGAAAATATGTTATCCTTCTTTCTCTTCTCTTCTCCTTTTTTAAAACCTATCCTTTTTATTATAAATTAGACACAGATATTCAGAATCACATTCTAATCAGGCATTTCTTTCTTTCAAGTCTCGGTGATACCTTTGAAATCAAAATTATTTTCTTGAATTATGATCTTTAACTTATTTTTGTTGTCTTTTCAGTTGGAACAGCCTAGGATAGAATGCTAGGTGAGGAAGATCAAATATTCATAACCTTCAAACTTTTCCCATACTCTTTTGACTTTAATTATATTTGTGAAGCCTGTAGTTTGAAAAGTGCAATCATGTGATTTCAATCTGACATTTACTGAGCCTCAGTATGTTTCTGAAGAAGAAAAGAGCCTAGGCTAAGCCTGTTTTGGAAATATATGAGAGAGAGAGCTCAAGAGGTTCTAATACCCTTGCAAATGCTACTGAAAAAAGTAACTTTTCCATAGGGTCAAAGGTTTCTTTGAACAATGACTGACCTCTAAAAAGATTCAGATGTCAGAAAAATCCCAAACAATTCACAGTGTCTTGGGATTTAAAATAACAACAAATATAACCAACTTCCTTACAAATGGGAATGAAAAAATAGCCATTAAATCATTCCCTCTGGTATTTTTATTTTGTTGACTCTTGAGATCTGGCTCAGACTTCTCCAAAAAGCACTGAGACTATATTTGGAGAACTTTTGAGTTAGTAAGTATATTTCTTTTGGGCACCATTAAGATTTTTAATAATTTTCCTAAGCATTTGATATGTCAGTACTCTTTTATTGCATTTAAAAGACAGGACCATAAAGGATTCAATCTATTTTAATTAACTAATTATCAGCATTATTTTGAATTTTTAAAAATCCTGATGATTACATAAAAGTTCAACTGTATTTTCCTAAAGAGAAGAACTTTATAGGAATGACAATGTTTAAAGATGATGAAATTCCTACATTATGGTTCCATAAATATAAATTGTCTGATTAGTAATATATTACAATAGCAAAGCATAAAATAGAAAAGTCTAAAGTTTATTTTGTAAGTAGGAAATAAGATTCAAACTTATCTAAATCTTAGTAAATTCTGATTGCCTATTATAATCAAACCTGTTTAAACCTTTTCAAAAACTATATCAGTCTGAAAATTTAGCAAGGAAAAAAAGTCTCTTCTGAGATTTCTGCTATTTCCTGCTTCTTGTCAGGCTGAAAATGCTATGAGGACTGTCTTTCTCCTGGTATTTCAACACATTGGCTTCTGGTCCCAGATGGAACCAAGAAATGCAGAGGAGTGTGAAAAGTAAAAATAATTTCAGTAGTGTTAACCTTTCAAAACCTTAACAGAGATTCACTTTGGGTTAGTGGGAAAATGAGTAAAAATCTAGGGGCTTTGCTTCCCCCACCTCCACCTCTCTCCAAATCAGCTAGCATATTTCAATTACTTCTCTTTCATTAAATTAACTTTTAAAATAATTTTATTAAATTAAATTTTCAAAATTAAATTAATTTAAAAAATTAAGCTCTAGAAGGTTTGACTTTCCATTTATTTTTTAAACTAATAATATTGAAAATGAAGCTTTTAAACATGGTTGGTTCCATCACATTTTGATCATCACCTTACATAATATCTTGTATAACTCAAAAAATTTACCTATATTCAGCTTAATTTCTCCTACCTACATTGAAAAAATGTAGTCAGTATTTATTGTTCCCTAAGGTCTAAAATGGGTGATGAGGTCTAATGTGTCAAACCAGTGTGAGGACTTTGACTCACCATAATAAAAGGTGATTTTAAACATAAAATCTAGCATGGCTTGGCACAGAGAAATCTTGAAAGAGGTCTCTATAATTAAAGTAAAAAAATTAAGATGGAAAATCAGGATGCTTCAATATTTTGTTGTAGTCATATCATTAATGTATCTCTACCAGTGCAGTTATACTTTCTATCCTCTGTTGTAATGAACTTCTTATTCATGTCAAAAGATCTGCTCCAACATTCTGGATGCCTTTTCCTGTTCTTTTAATTAACTGAGCAAAAGATTTGAAATGTTCATCAGGATATTGATATTGTATCTGTATTCTTAACAATAGCTGCCCATTCCTAACTTCTTGCTATGTGACTAGTTCATCTCTGTTTCTCTTCATACAGGTCTGTGACATTTTCTTTTATATCATTTCTTGCATACAAGTCATTATTGGCAATATACTCCACCTGGCTTATGCCTGACATGCATATTTTCACTGTTCTTTGAATCATCTGCAATTAGATTATGATGTTCCATTTTATAATCATTTTTGCTTGTTTGTTTTGTTGAGTTTTTTTTTTTTGGTAAGGAGACAAAAGTGTTATGCAATTTCCTAAATCTGAGTTAAACTACTCTCTTCCTTATTTACAATCCTGAGCCAAGCTCACTTTCCATCTGAAGTCCTTATCCAATTCAATGCATGCATACATTTGTGTTTGTGAGTAAGTTTTCTTTTGGGTATTACTAAGCATTTTCTCTCTCTCTCTCTCTCTCTCTCTCTCTCTCTCTCTCTCTCTCTCACACACACACACACACACACACACACACACACACACACACACACTTGCATCTACATAATAGAAAGGAAAAAATCACCTTCCTCTTAAGAATTTTTCATATAATTTAGGCAAAATAACTTTAAAAGTTGTTTCTATTTCCCATAATCAGTTGGATAATGTTTTCAATTCTATTACTCTACAGAAATAGAGTTGAGATTTATCAATAATATTTTGGAGTGATCATATGCAGTGACACCTTAAAATTATGAACTGAATATATGAAATTGTGACAAAGCCAAATTTGTTCTTGGCATCCTCTCTTTTTCTTCCTGCTCCCTGTTTGTTGGTGGCTTGCCCTCCCATCTCACTATCCTGGTTTTCTCCTGCTGTCTTCTTGCTGTTCAGATTATCCCAATGTGGTCTCATCCCACCCACACCACCAGCCCTCTCTACCTGGGAAACATTCCATACTTCAGCTCTCTCCTGTCCATTGCTTTTTCCATTAAAACTTACCATTTCTGTACTTCATATTCTCAGGAAATTTTTAACTGACTAGATTTCTAATCTTTGATAAACTAGATCATGCTAAACTGTTAATGGTACAATGTGTTACTGGTTGGGTGGTGAATTTATATTTCAAAATACTCCCAGGAGATATTAATGCAACCCAAAGAAATGCACCACTGTAGAAGGTCTATCATTCATACCATGAAAATAAAAAGCTATTCATCCCATGCGTGAGAATTAATCTTCATAGCTTACTTTTTCTAAACTAAAGGAAAACCAGCATAGCATAGTGAATAGAATTGGAATCAGAAACATTGGGTTCAAATCCTGTCTCTGAAACTTCATAACTGTAACACTGGAATGACACTTGATTTATTTAAGTCTTAGATTTTTCAGCTATTAAAAAAATGAAGGTATTGAATTGGATGGACCTGATAAGGCAGAGTTAAAACAGTGGAATAAGAGAGGGAACTTGCCTGGATTCTCTCAAATTCCCTTCCATACAATTTTAAAAGAATGCCTCAAAATGAATTCTGGGGCAGTAAAATCCACAAAAGGTTGGGAGTAAAACAATTTTCCAAACCAATATGATGTAGGAAAGGTTTATGTCACTGGGGTAAGAATAGAGTACAGTCTAATGCAGGCTATCTAACAAGCCAGCAGCAGACCTTAGAGGGCTGGGGAGTAACTGAATCTATGACAATAGGCTTCCAGAATCTATGACAATAGGTTTCCAGAACCTTCAGACTATACATGATGAGGTGAGTGGACAACTGGTCAGAATGAGATTACAAGGGATCTTTGTTGGTGTTGGATGGAGGAGTCTTTTGAGTTACCCTTATAAGGTTCCTGGTCACAGTCCAGGAAAAGGAGCAGCACTAGTACACTGCAGCATGTGATCTTAGGGGAGCAGGGGAGCAGTAGTCACTCATAGATCAGAGCACCAATCAGGAGAGCAGTGACTATACCTCTCCTTAGATGATACTACTTTAAAAGAACTGAAAACTTATAGACACCTAGTTCTAAAAATTGAGCATGAATCATCTTAAGTTTGAGACAACGTTCCTTTCATCCCAGTAGCTCAACTTTAACATAATCTTAAAAGTCAAGATATAGACTAGAAAAATAAGCAAACAATAAAAAACAATTTGACTTTAGAAGGATACTATGGTGACAGGGAAGACCAAAGCATAAACTCAGAAGATAAAAAAAGTTAAAACAGCTACATCCAAAGACTTAAATCAAAATGTGATTGACTTCAGACTCAAAAAGAATTCTTGGAAGATCTCAAAAAGGATTTTAAAAAATCAAATAAGAGTGGTAATGGAAAAATTGGGAAAAATGAAAATGATGCAAGACCTTTATGAAAAAAGTCAACTACTTGATTAAAGAGGAGAAAGGAGAATTTCAACAAAAGTAGAATTGACTAAATGTTAAAAGATATACAAAAATTCATCAAGAGAAAAACTTCTTAAAAGTAGAATTGATTAAATGGAAAAGGAGATACAAAATTTGGGCAAGTGTAAATTAATGATACTATGAGACATCAAGAAAACAATTAAACAAAATCAAAAGAATGAAAAAAAATAGAAAAAAGTAAATATTTTATTTGAAAAAAAACAAGGACCTAGAAAATAGATCCAGGGGAGACAATTTAAGAATTATTGAGGGGCAGCTAGGTGGCACTGTGAATAGAGCACCAGCCCTGGAGTCAGGAGTACCTGAGTTCAAATCTGGCCTCAGACACTTAATAATTACCTAGCTGCGTGACCTTGGGCAGCCCCATTTGCCTTGCAAAAACCTAAAAAAAAACCAAAAAGAATTATTGGACTACCCGAAAGCATGAGAGGCTAGACATAATTTCCAAGAAAATATCAAGGAAAACATATTTTAGAACCAGAGAATAAAGTAGAAATTGAAAGAATTCACTGATCACTTCAAGAAAGAGATACAAAACTAAAAATTCCCAGAAATAATATAGTCAAATTCCACAGTACCCAAGTCAAGGGGAAAATATTGCAAGCAGTCTAGAAGAAACAATAAAAATATTATGGAGACACAGAATAACACATGATTTAGTAGCTTCTACATTAAAATATCAAAGGGATTGGAATATGATAGGCAAAGGGGCTAGAATTACAACCAAAAATTATCAAATAGCAAAATTGAGTATAATCCTTCAGAGGAAAAATACAGATATTTAATGAAATAGTGAACCTCCAAGAATTCCTGATGAAAGAAATGGTGGCCTGGATTTGGTCTTGAGAACATTAACTCTGTGAACTCTGAGTGTTTTTTTCATTAAGAGTTTAATTAGTGTGGTTTTAGAAATAGAAGCCACTATGTAATCTAATTTGCTAATTTTTCAGATGAAGAAACTAAGTCCCAGGAAGGATAAGTGACTTGTTCTAAATTGTACAACAAATAAGTAATAGAGGCAATTTATGTACTTAGGTTCTTTGATTTCAAATTCAGTGTTCTTTCTTGTATACCACATTGTTTGTTGAAAAATGGAGCTGCTTCCTATGCATCTTCCTACCAGAAAGTCATCTCTTCCCCAAAACTGTTGTATTTCACTGAGTCCTACTTGCCTGGTGTCTTTTGGATAATATAATTATCCTTCTCCCCCAATATGCAGAGACATACTTAGATGACATGTACAATGCTGTTTTTTTTTTCTTTCCATGAAATCAATAAAGGAAATTAATAATATGAAGAACATCTGCTATGTGCCTGGATTCCTGAAACTTCTCCTTGAACTAGGTCAGAGTCTAACTGGTATATAAAGTATTTCCAAAACAAAGAAGGTGGGTGGCTAGGTGGCGTAGTGGATAAAGCACCGGCCTTGGAGTCAGGAGTACCTGGGTTCAAATCCGGTCTCAGACACTTAATAATTACCTAGCTGTGTGGCCTTGGGCAAGCCACTTAATCCCGTTTGCCTTGCAAAAAAAAAAACCTAAACCGCCCCCCCCCAAAAAAACCAAAGAAGGTATAGGAAAGACAAAGATCAGTTTAAATACTCTCCTATTCCTCCTATGAGTAATCAAATAATTATGAGAAATATAGCCAGTTTCCAATTGAAAGTACTCACTAGGATAATCAATAGTTGAAGGACTTGGGAACTAAAATATCTAATCATTAGCTGAAGAATTCAGAAATCAGTTCCTTCTTGCAGTATGGGTGAACAGAATAAAAAGAACTACAATTCAGGTGGGAGTTTGTTCTTTTTTGTTTAATTTTCTGTCCTTGTTGGAAAATTCTAAATGAGCTAGCAGGGGGAGTGTTGTCAAAGGAAGCCCCCTCATCAGAAGAACCTGTCATCAATTTACCCTTTTTTCTCCTAGATTGGAAGCCCACATGGTACCATTGCCTTGGTCACCATGTCTTGTTATTTTCTCTTTCCACTTTCTCCCCATCTACCACCTTGATAGGATGGAGTCATGAAGAAGAGTTAGAGGTTTGCTACTCAGAAGTCCTGTAAATAAATAAGAAATGAATTAAATATCTTCTATGCTATATAATAGGATGGCATGATTTAAGTGATTAGAAAAGTAGAAACACTTTGACTTTCATTTACATTATATCTAGGATATAAAAAATGAGTTCATTGTTTTAACAAAGCAAATAAAAAAGCAATATTTTTTAATTTTTATATATTTTTCTAACTATATACAAAGATAATTTTCAACAATCATTTTTGCAAGATATTAAGTTTCACATTTTTCTTCCTCCCTCCCTTTTCTCTCCCCTCCCTTGACAGAAAGCAATCCTATATTATTTGATTATAGCCTATATTAGTATGATATATGTATATAACTATGTTAAATACACCAATTAATCATGTTGTGAAAGAAGAATCAAATCAAAATGGCAAAAAAAATTAAAGACAAAAAAAACATAATAAATACGACAACTTTTAAAAAATTGAAGCTAGTAAGCTTTGGTCTGCATTTAAACTTGCATATTTCCTTCTCTGGATATAGTTGGCATTTTCCATCACAAGTCTTTTTAAATGGTCTTTGATTATTGTATTGCAGAAAGAATAAATTCATCATAGTTGACCATCTCACAATGTTACTGTTGGTGTGTAAAAGTTTCTACTGTTTCTGTTCATTTCACTCAGTATAAGTTCATTAAAGTAAAAAAGCAATATTTAAAAAAAATAACAGATTTTAAAGATCTCAGTAAAAAATCTTGACTATTCCTTAATCTATAAAAGATAAAAAAGATAATTTTGCTGTTCCTTTTATGACAACTAATTTGCTGTGGTTATCACTATTTATCTATCATTCCTTTTTTTTACTAGGGGAAAACTACTTGAAAAATTGAATAGAAGAAAAAAGGGAAGAATTTAATTTTTTTTATTTATACAATGTGGGTTTAATTATTTTGTAAAAAACATTACCTGGAAGAAATATATTTGTGAAAATGACCAAACATCATAATTATATATAATATAAATATTGCTTTCAAATAATTTAATTTATATTTACTTGCATGGATCCAAGGTTCAAGAACATAAAAGTGACTCTATAAAATAACATCATGAGGTTCCATATTCTTTTTCAATGATGTCAAAATCAAATTTGCTAAGTGAATAAGAAAAAAAAGATGCTATATCTAACAGTCAAACTCAACCTTGTATTGGAAAATCCATCTGTGTTCTCTCTGTTTCTTATACCAACACTAGTAATAAACCTGTTCCGTGGCTGACATTGTGTCACTGGTACATTAGGTTGAATATGATCCAGCTTGTCTCTTCCAAAGAAGAGCTGACTCTGCCAGGTTAAGAAGAATAAAAAACAGGTCATGTTTGGCAAGTTAGATGCCTAACTTGAAGGCACTTTGAGTACAAATTACTGAGTGAGAATGTGCCATTTTTAGAGAGTTACAGTCAGTCCTCACAAAGTCTTCTCTCTGAAGAGTTGGTAATTGGATGCTCTGTATGATTCACCAAGGAAGATCTTAAACACTTGTTTCTGTGTGCTAAACTGGAGATTTTTGAAGTAAGTGAAATAGTTTTTATTTCAGTTCCAGAGTCAGTGCAATTTTAAGCTACGAAGGCTTAAAACTACATGAAGATTTTTGGAACACCTTGCTTTTAAGAGTTTAATTTTCATCTCATAACAGAGAGTGATCTGAGTTAAAAAAGTATTGATAATGCCCCATCTTAAAAATTAAAGCTTGAATGACATGATCTTATAATTATTAATTATTGAAGTGTTTTCATTGGCTAACCTTGCATAATTATGCACATGTATATTATCTAAACAATGGATTATCCTGTATTACTATACTAAAATAATGATACTGCATCATTTATGTAGTGTTTTAAGCTTTGTGGAGCACCTTGTAAATATTATCTCATTTAAACTTCACAAATAATTCTGGAAGTTAGGTGCTATTTTTAACATAATTTTACAGATGAAGAAATTGAGGCATACATTAGTTAAATGACTTGCTTAGGGTCACATAACTAGGAAGTGTTTAAGGCTCAACTGAACTCAGGTTTTCCTAGTTCTAGTTTTAGTTCTATTCACTGCATCACCTAGATGTAGAGATGTCATTCTTTCATGTCCTGTTCTCTTGAGCTGACTTATCTCTTCCTACCAGCAGGGGATCAAAGAGATTTTCTTTATTAAAGAAACCCATCAACTTAATCTGTAAGCACACTAAGTACCTAGAATACTCATCAGACTCTGTCTCACTCTGATATTGTCTTCAGGAAGATGAGAGAAGCGGAACCACAATTGTGACTTCTCAAGCTACTATTGAAGAGTTGATTACAAGTTGGTGATGGTAAGGAGGGAAAAAGAAAGGAGTTGAGATTAAATATGCTCTTTAAAGCTGAACAAATATGAGTATGGTATTCTGGGTAGATTTTTATGTCTTTGGATTATTTATGTCATATGTTGCTCAATAAGGAAATCCTATTTATTTGGCTATGCCTAGTAACTGCCCGAACTTTTGGGCACAGAGATTATCCAAGAATTTGGATAATGGTTTTCTGTGTTTCAGTACCTGCTAGATTCCTTCATTTTCTCTCAGAAGTGTTTGTATCAGATTTGGGTCATGAGACTGACACTGGGGTCATTTGGGTAGCTTTAAGTTTCATCAAGTATACAGAACTTTTAATTCAGATAATTATCTCCTTATCAATTTTTCCAACTCCTACCTTGTAAGCCCCGCTCTCTAAGTTTCACTGCCTATCCCCCATTTCATCACAGGCATTTATCAAGCACCCATACTATGCATGCAAAACACTGAATCAAGAGAGGCAGGACAAAATCTAATGCATGTGCACAAAAGCGACTGTATACATACATACATACATATATATATATATATATATATATATATAAACATATGTTTTTTAACCTCATATAAATAGCTATCCAATGAATAGCAACTGTGAGTTAGTAAATATAAAATACCATGGGGATAGCATAGAAGTTTTTCCATCAGAGCCATAAAAAGGTAAGTCTGGTAGTCTGGTAAAGGTTAATGGAGAGGATTTAAATAGAATTTGAAGGAGAAGAAATTTGTTTTGTGTAAGAGGAAGATGAGGTAAATAACTTCTATGATGAGTTAGAAATGGAAAAGATGGATTTTGTATAATTTAAAGTAGTAACTTTGGAGAGTTGTGGGATCATATCTGAAAATGATAGCTTAGCTAATTGAATACTATTTCCAGTTTTAAAACTGTTGGCTTTAGTCTAAGCAGTTGCCTCAACATATTTTGGAAGTAAAAAGTTATGATAATGTGGCAAATATTCCATGAAACATCAAGCTAAGTGCAACATTTAATTTTTAAAAATGTAATCATCATCCTTGTTTATTGATTGCCATAGCCAAAAGTCTCATCTCCAAGTGGCCAGCCTACTGCAGATGAGCATCTACCATTGAAAAGAATATGCCCATGGATGAGATCATAGATTCATTGAAGTATGTTCAACCATATTAAAGGAACAAAGCCACTTGATAAGATATATCCTCTTCCCTCCAAATTCTAGTTTCTTAAAGTGTTCCATTTGATTGAGTAGCTGCTAGATTGGATTGCCAGGTATTTGTGTCAAAATGCAAATTCCAGCTATTTGAAAAAATGGATCAATGGTCATATTAACACAACACATTTCATGCTCAAAACCACCATATTTTTCTACAACCCCATAGCTGAAATGGAGTACCTAGAGATAGAGTTATTGAATCAAACTTTTCCCCTCGGGGTGTAGAAAGCTCATTTTCTCAAAGATTTTCTTTTTCTTTTAACCCTTATGACATAGATCCATCATTTCCTATGCTACAATCACAAAAAATGTACATTTGTACAGTCCAGATTTTATTCACTTTTAATATGAGATGGATTTAATAAGTATTTCTACTAGGTGCAAGAGGATTTACAGATTTTAGCCACTAGATGGAACAAGTAGCCTTTTCACTGCTCACGTTGGCTTTTTAAAGTGGACACTCTGTCCAGTATTTATTTTACTATTTTTTGGTACTCCCTGTCATGTAGGATCTCTGAGAACTCCAGAAATCCCTTCTTTTGTTTTTAAAAAAATAAAATTTTATTATTAATTGTTGACTTTAAAAATAATGCTTGCTTATAAACCTTTATAGAGGCAGCATGGTACCACTGAAGACTATTGAACTTGGAATCGTAGGACTTGAGTTTGAATTCTAGCTTGAGCACTTGCTACCTTTATAACCTTGGGCATATCCCATAATCTCTACCCATTTTTTTCTCATTTGTAAAATGAGGGAATTGAACTAGATATACTCTAAAATTCTTCCCAGATGCTATGATAGATGACTTTTGAGTTTGCTTCTAGCTCTAGGTCTATGGCCCTGTCATCTATGATATAATCTATCAACAGTAATATTCTAAAGTATGACACATCCTAAGCTCAATAAAGAGTCAGATCACTTTATTCCTTTCTCTAATAACTCTAAAATGTTTCTGACAAGAAGAAAGTCAACTTATAACATCAGTGGCAGCAAGATAGGTTTTTTGTTATATTGCTCCTGTTATATTCTGCTCAACCTTGCCTTGAAGCTCACCTCATTATCATGATACTGGGTACTGTTTCTTAAAAGGTGCTGAGCTTCCAGGTAGAGCTATATTCACACTATTGGAGACATAGGAAATAGCTTCCTTCCTCTTCCACTACTAGTAATAAAATAACTGTTACATTAATTAAAGTGTCTACTACCAATTTCCTAGGCAGTGGGAAATTGACTTTTCACATTTTAAATTTGGATAAACGTAAAACTGATTGAAAGATATTAAAACCAACCAGACTATATAGCTACTTCTGAAAAGCAAATGTTCTTACCTGCTAATCGAGGCCAGGATTTTAGACCTTGCCATTGAAGTCTATATATCCTGCTAGAACTATTTTTGTTCAGTATTACTGTGTTGAAATTTTTGATTCAGAAACCTTTCATATTTTTCAGTCTTTTCAACATGTAATGAATAAAATGTTAGATTTGGAGTCAGGAATATCAAAGTTCAACTTCCATCCCAGATGCTTCTAGGTGTGTTAGCCTCTGCAAATCACTTAATCATTTTACCTTCAATGTCCTTCATATGCAAAAATGCAGGCAGGAAGTTGGATTTAACATCC
The DNA here is from genome assembly GCF_037893015.1 of Macrotis lagotis. Taxonomy (NCBI): domain Eukaryota; kingdom Metazoa; phylum Chordata; class Mammalia; order Peramelemorphia; family Peramelidae; genus Macrotis; species Macrotis lagotis. Next base: position 188,517,013 of record NC_133664.1, on the reverse strand, counting down.
CTTCCAATCCTAAATCTATGTCCCTATGATTAATCTTGAGGGCGCTGCTGACCACTTGCCTGATCCCGTACAACATTAAGGGTTAAGAAGTAGCAATCCCACCCCAGCAGCAGTGATGTACTCCACTAACTTAAAAGTGTGTTTAAAGGGAAGTGCCAAGTGGCAATGATCTCTCTTCTGGGAGTTAGCTATCTCTGTCCCATAGTATAACTTTTTTTTTTGGGAGGGGGGTAGTGCTCATTGGTTTAGTGATCTGGTCTATGTTGATTTATCAAATTTTATTCTTGGCTTGGGCACAACTCTTCCCTTTATGATGAGTTTCAATAAAGTAACATAAGCATAACATAATGAAGTTGATGACAGAAATGTGGTTTAACTGTACACAACTCTTTATTCATAACCATAGAAACAAAAGGAATAAAATCAGTATATTAAAATAACTATCACACCAACCACCTGCCCACAGTTTTTCAAATACACAGATTTTAATCAATCTATAAGCAAGTTCAAAATCTTTTACTTCTGGCAACACAGCACTGTTGCTCATATTTAGAACTTCCCATCAACTGCTCATATAAGAGGCTAGTTAAGAAATGTCCTCAATGTAACTTTACTCATAGACTTCCATGTAACCAATTTCCACTAGGTTGAAGGAATTTGAGACCCAAGAATTTATTTCCAACTACTTTTCCTCTCTGACCACTCTGCCTCTTCCTGGAATCTTCTTTCTTGTCCTGTGATCACTTACTAGTGTATCTGAATCCTTGTCTCAATTGGTATAAGCCTTCATTCACTCCTTACTGTATAGAGGATCCTGGAAAGTTGTTATCATGCAAAGAAACTCTTCCAATGTATGTTATTTATCCTTCTTATTATCCTTGTGCACTCCTCCCTCTACCACAACCCTCCCCTCCCTCCATGTATCTATACTTACAATACTTCTCTTTTTAGTTCATTTTATTTTTTTCTATTTTCTCTCAGTAACTGAAGTTTGGTCACTTCCTCTTCTTCCTCTATCTCTTTTCCCATTAATCAATCAACATTTATGAAGTACTTAATTATGTATTAGGAACTACCATCTTCTTGACTTTTCTCCTCACCAGACCTAGTATTTTTTTAGTCGAAACAAGTCAGGAGTGAACATGGAGGGATCAGAAAAAGATATTAACTCATAAAATTGATGCTCTGTTCTCTACTTCCCCCTCACTTCTTTTCCGCTTAACTAAAGAAACTTCTGAGAAATTAGGATGTTGCTTAACATCACAAGAATATCAGCTTTCCAGATATATTTAAGCAGGGCTCTCTCAAACTTTTCTTTCTCCCTTCTTTTATTGAGAAAGAATTTATAAACACAATTTACTTGAGATATTGCCCTGTATATGATAAAAATAGATTCTTCATAGGAAAAATAACTGTATGAAATCATGACCATAGATTAACAGTATAATATTTTTAAAACAAGCATTAGTACATTCATTTTTCAGTCATATAGATTTATCAGCAAGACCTCTGATGAAAACATTTGAATCAATGACTACATGTAGATACAATATGAATGATCATGATAAGACATTTACTCTCATCTGTGGCTTAATTTCTCCATTTGTAAAATAATCATAAATACTCTCACTCTACTTCAAATGGATGTTGGATAAATTAATAGAATTAAATGTGTATGAAATACTTTGAGTTTTTAGTAAATGTTGTATATAGAATTATTGTAAATATAGTATTAGATGACTGAACAAGATTTTCAAGATAGAAACTTAACTATTATCTTATAAGTGGAAGAGTATAAGCATCTTCAATAAGTCTGATTCCCTCCCCCAACACACACACACACACACACACACACACACACACACACACACACACACACACACAAACACACACACTTAAAAAAATCCCATGATCCCATAACCACTGGGGTTAAATAGCTTGCCCAAGGCCACACAGCCAGGTAATTATTAAGTGTCTGAGACCAGATTTGAACTCAGGTCCTCCTCACTCCAGGGCCAGTGCTCTATCCACTGCACCACCTAGCTGCCCCCATAACCACTTTTGAATTAGACTTTTTTGAGATTTAATTTTTAATAGTTCACAAAATAAAAAAAGAAACCAAGCTAAAATAGTGTTTCCAGATATGAGAAGGATGGATGGATCTAGGAAAACAAGCCAAATAATATCTTGATTCTGTGATGAAGGTAAACTCAAATCATTTTTCAACTCAGCAATAAAAGCTTGAATTTCAGGGGTTAACCTGACCTAGAGGTTAAGAGCAAACTCCTCATAAATAATATCAATAAATCTTAATCATTTGAACTAGAATGTTCATCATCCTTGAAATTTAAACTATCTATTTTTATCTCAAGTAATGACGGGTTGTGGTGATATTATGAAAGCAAAGATACACATTTTCTATAAATGTGTTTTTCTTGTGATATTTTGTGAAATTACATTCTATGATAAATCGCTTGAGGCAAGAAAGGTTTAATATGGATCTAAATAATTAAGCTAATTGTGTAAAAATATATTTGCAGAATTCACAAAATGTGTTAATACATTTCATATCATGTTTACTCCTTTTACATTAGTGAAGTTGCTTCATGAAACATATTCCAAAATAACAAAAAGACCTCAAAATATTTTCTTAAATTAGTTATAAAATTCACTTAGAAGATGAATCCATCAGATTTGCCCTTAACCAACATGGATAATAAAAGAATCAGAGGAAAAAAAATAACAAAAAATTTTTTTAAATACTCAGAAAAAATTCCCTTTAACTTTTTATTTTTTATAAAAATAGTAGCACTTCAACTAACATATTGATCACTCAATCATAATGAAGAAACAAAAAGATAACAAATAATTATAATAATTGATAACAACAGCAATAATAGTGTTTATTTAGCACATTAAGATTTTTCATAGCATTTATATATATACATATATATATATATATATATATATATATATATATCATCATTTGATACAAAGAAACTATGTACTTCTTTCTTGGTACAACTCTCCTCTTAGCCTAGCACAATGCCTTGTTTAAATAAATATTTGTTGATTGATTGTCTAATATTTAATTAGATTTCTAAGTTATATGCTTCAAAACATTTTTCTATCTTCTTACTGTAAATATCTTTTTGAAAATGAACTTAATGAATAAGTAACCTAAATGACATCTTGTATTAAGGTGTAAAGAGCCATATATGATTGAAGCAATTCAAAGGAGTACCTTAGAATAAAAAAATAATTAAATCATTATGGTAAACAAAGATGTTATAAAAAGTAAAATTATTATAATCAAAGTTAAATGAAATGCCTGGCTCTAAAATTTTTTTTTTAAAAAGTTAAACAACCTTAAATACAGAAGGGAATAAAAGTATTGTATGATACTATGAACACTATCTTCAAAAAAAGATAATTTCTTGAGACTTTCTGACTTGGAAATTATGATATGAGGATGGGGACTGAGGGAGAGATAAGACTCAAGAAAATTAACTTAAATGAATAGAAAACAGTGGTGGATGGAGTCTATGAAGACATCCAAATTAAACTTTGCAGTAGAAAGATAGTGATACAAGGCAGGATTTGAGAAAAAAAAGATGAAGGGTAGATACACAGATTTAGGAATCAGTTAAGTTGACTTAGGGACCAGGAAGATCCATTGTTCAAGTATGGCCTTGACACATGCTGATTGTCTGACCTTGAGTAAGTCACTTTAGTAGAGAGTTTCCTTTCCCATAAAATGCCAGTATATTCATGGAATAATAGGTCCAATTCCTATCCTATATTAAGTCCATGAGAGATTAGAAATTCACCAAGAAAGATACCATAAACAAAAGGGAGCACAAAAATTTCTTTCTCAGAATGTTCCACTTCACCTTTGATGACAGCTAGATGACAGAGAAGATAGCTAATTTCTAATGGATAGAGTTGAACTTGAGTCAGGAAGACTCATCTTACTGAGATAAAATCTGGTCTCCAACACTTACTAGTTGTATGATCCTAAGCAAGTCACTTAACTCTACTTGCCTCAGTTTCTCATTGTTAAAATGAGTTGGAAAAGGGAATGGCAAATTCTCCAGTATCTGTGCCAAGAAAACCCCCAATAGGGTCATGATGCATCAGACATGACTGAAATAACTTAACATTAAGGTAGATGTTGTGGTGGATAGTTAGATCAGCAGTCAGGAAGACATGTTCTTGCCTTCTAGACATTAGAGGATGATATATGATCTTGGACAAGGAACTCAACTTCATGCGCCACAGTTTCCTCATTCATAAAGTGGAGATAATAATAGTAGAGTTGTTATGAGGATAGAAAGGAAACAATATTTGTAAAGTGTTTTGCAAACCTTAAAGAGTTATATAAATTCTAGTTATTGCTCTCATTTGCCCTTTGTATTTGAAGAGGACCAGGATATCAGGAAGGCAATGTCATGACTTGCAAGTGAATTAGATTTAATTCTACTACTATTACTACTACTACTACTACTACTACTACTACTACTACTATTACTATTACTATTACTATTACTATTACTATTACTATTACTATTACTATTAATTACTATTACTATTACTATTACTCAAATATAGACATTCCCAAAAGTATTAATGTAGTTTTAAGCTTGAATATGAAAGATTCATTATAGCTAGAGGAAATGTAGTCTTTTTGGAAACCTTCATTTTCCTAGTACTGCTCCTGTTATGATCACCTTTTTATACTGAGAAACTCATTACTTACAAAGATTTGGTATCTACCATATTATCCAGGTCTTAGTGCTTCCAAAGCAGGGATTAAAAATCTGGGATTTCTATTCTTTTTTCCATTTTCTTTTTTGTATTAGATTTTTCTTTTCCTCCTGCTTGTTTCTTTGATCTCTGAGGCTAGATTTGATCAATAATAGCATTAAAGTCATTTGAGTGATTAAGGACCTTACTATCAAGGAATAGGTTTTGGTGGAAGCACCATCCTATCCCCTTTCACCCTTTAAAAATTTTATAAATTTTGTTCAGTGAATTAATTGCCTATCCTTATGGAATATTCCTTTTCCTCTCTAAGTAGGTTTCTTTTTTGTTAACCATTAAATGATTTTTAATGTATCATTTTGTACCACCATAGAACCTAAGCTACCAGGGGATGTGCTTTATTTAGGCCCAGTCTATTATGGTGTTATACAGAAGGAATCTAAGATTCTTTTTTAGTCCAAAGGAGATTTTTTTAATAGCTGAAGTTTGAGTCTTCGTAGGTCATCCAGTATAAAACAGATTGGCATGGAACCAACTAGCCTGGCAACATTTGCACATGCTTCTTTTCTCTCTGGGGAGGTTTGGAGGGAGGGGGAGAGTAGCACTCAGAAGAATCCTAAGACCAAAGCTGTATTCTGCCCTTTTAAAGCATATGATGCACAATATGTGTGTATTCTCTATTGAACTATTCACAGATTCCAATTATTTTGAACAGTAAGCTGAAATCCATAATTCTTATTGATGCTGAAAGAAAATTTTAGTGCCTTTTGAATAAGTAAGTGCACCTTACACCATTTCCTCAAATATGAAAGGATTGTACTTTTTGGCTTTTACAATTGGAAGTCTTTTGAGAATAGTTGTAGCTTCACTTGAGGTGTCTTTCATATGACCTGCTGAAGATGGAATTGCCCTCATCCTCAGTTATATAGAAGGCTCTTGTCTTGGTTTTTTCCAGTTTTTCCTGTGTTTGACTCCTTGGTAAAGTTAGAATTGACATAAGATTAAAATGAAAAGAGATACCAGTCCCATTTTTGCTATTTCTTCAATAGCATCCCAAATCTGAATAGGTATTCCTCTTAGCCAGCTATGAAGATTTGTAGTAGTCATGGTTCATCTCAACTACCAATCTAGGAACCACTAGTCAATTCTTTTACTTTCAATTCCCTATCTCATTTCTTACAGCTTGGTTCCCATGACTTTCCATAGCTCTGTCTATTAATGGCAACTGCTCAGTGTCCCTAGTTCTTAATGTGGTTTACCAGAAAGGATTTGTAGTCAGAAACCCTGGGTTAAAGGACCACACTTGCTACTTCTTAGCTTTGCCAACTCATTTAACTTCTCTGAGGCTGAGAACTCAGAGAGTTCTGCCATTATTAGCAGTGGGAAACATTCCGTTGGTAAGGAAATTCTTTTAGACCTTATACCCATATTTTTCCCCTTTGAGTCCTCTTCCCTCAACCCACGTGCTTTGTCAAAATTGACAATGTGGGTTTAATACTTTCCTTGCTTGATAGTTTTGTTTGCTGTCTTAATAGAAATACTGCCCTTTGTGATAAAGGAGTTAGATTTGTCTTCTAAAAGGAGGTAAAGGGACTTGTGAGAGGACCGATTTTTTCTTAAAAGACAGTGGGCAGATGCTGGGGGCATTAACAGACCTAATTAGTGCTTAGCTTCTCTAATTAAGGGCATTAGGTGTTTCAGTGTTAATGCCTCTTAATTTGGTTGACCAACCCAGAACAATCAGCCTCCAGTAGCTCTGTCCTCTCTTTTGCCACTCACAAGGTAACAGTCTATCCCTGGTCTGCAATTCAGTCATTAAGCTATCTTGATGGGGGATGGGATGAAGGACAGGGAACACTGCTTCTTTTCTTCCTGAGATTGTTTGCTTAACCCCATCCTCTCCCCAACCCTGATTCTGTCCTGACATAAGAAGATGACCTCTCCTGTCTCTGAAAAGAAGCATTTATCTTTCAGTCCAACTCTAAGGTCAAACCATAGAAAGAGAATGTTGCTGAATATAAAGCTGGTAGAGCTTAACTAGGGTGTAACTCATCTTTCTGTTCTTTATTCTAGTTAAGAGAGAAGTTCTTCAAAAATGTCTTTATGATAAGCCTAGTTGGTCTCAGCAAAAATGAGTTCTCTTAAAGAGGCTCCAATCACCTGAAGTCTTCTTTTCCACTGGAGTAATTTTAGAATTAAGAATTCATAGTGCTGTAGAAGATATAGTTTTGTACAAGTGCTGAAGGACTCCTTTGCTCCTCCTTCATTCAAGTCTCAATTATGCCAAAAAGTGATACCTGTCTATCCAGCATATATAAAATATTGCCTCATATCAGCAACTTCCTCACTATGTATAAGTTGGCACCACTTACCCAAATCCAACATTTTCTTATGAACCTTATAGCCCAGGAAATCTAGTTCTCTAAGCAATTAGAGTCCTTTCAAACTGACTTCAACACACAAGAGACGCAGATTCACAGAATTCAAAGTTAAAAGGGATCTCAGTAACCATTTTGTCCAACTCAGTCTCCCAAAGAATCTTTTCTCTAACATACCCTGCACTTGGTCATCTGGACTTGTTTGAGGATCTCCAACAAGACAATAATTCTTATTATTAAATATCAATTTTGTTATGGTTCCAAATCCTTCACCTGTCAGTACTTTCTTAGGTCTTTAGTTTTCTCTCTTTTCCAGTTTTGCCCCTGGAATGGGACCCCTGATTCTATGATGCAGCTTTTCTCCATGCTCCACAACATGAGAAGGAGGCTTTACCTAAAAGTAGACAAAATTGTCCCTAGAATCAGATTGGCTTATATGATTGACTCCAGATTCTCTGAGGCAGTTTCTTTTCTTTCCTTCTCCTCCCTCAAAGCTTCCTACCTACCCTAGAAATGAGTAGGATAAAACTATCTCTGGGACTTGATTGGCACCAACATTCACCTCCTCTGCTTTAATTCATGGGCAGAGGAAGTCTCATAACCAGGCTGGCTGGATTAATTTTAAATTCATATTATATATCTTCAGTGGACCCCTGTTGCCTCAAAGCAATCTTTTTAGTAGTCCTTAATTGAGTCTCTTTTTACTATTCACAAAAGCTAATCCAAACTTCTCTTTCTCAAGCCTCTCCCACACTCCCTTCAGCTGAAGATCTTGTCTCTTATTACTGTAAAAATTGAGTTTATTTTTAATCTAAGTTCAATCTTCTCCCGTTTTCTCCATCTAAAAATTTCTTGAAACCATCCAGTATTCTCCTATTTTAGTTTGAGACAATGATAATACTTTTCTTCTTGGCAAGACAAGTTCATTTCATCCATTCCTCGTTCATTTTCTCTAGAAGATTTCAACCTAAATTCTCTTTTCCTTGTTTAATAAATATTTTTAAGTGCATCCTAATCAGGCACTGTAGTAAGTACTGAACTCTAAAGAAAAGAAATAGACAGCCTCTGCTCTGAAGAAGTTCTCAAATCTGCAATTTTTCTTTATCTTTTGGTTCCTTCCCTTCAGATCAGATCTTTTCTATCCTTAAAGAACAATTTCCTTGGAACCTACTATCCAGTCAAGCCTTTGTCTGTTAGCTTTTCTCTCTAACTAATGGAAACTCTATATACTCTGTCTCCTCAACACTTTAAAACTTGTATTCTAAGCTCATTGTTTACTGATACTGTCTCTCCAAAGTTATCATCCTGTTCTTAATTACTAAATCAGAAGGTCCTTTCTTGGTCCTTCTCTTTCTTGACATGTTGACTATCCTGATCTCTTGTATATCCTTTCCTTGTTACACTACTTTCTCCTGGCTCTCTTCTCATCTCTGAGTGTTCCTTCTCTCTCTCTTTGCTGATCCATCTTCTATAGCATGGACTGTAAGAATGAGTACTCCTCAAGACTCTGAACTGGTCTCTCCTCCCTTCCCCTCCCACTTCTCCTTCCTTCCCCTCCCTTCCCCCCCTTCCCTCTCCTCTCCTCTCCTCCCCTCCATTCACATTATCTCTCATATTCTCAGCATTTTTTTTTGTTCAGGACCCTTATCCTTGCTTGCAATAGTTTCTCTTTAATCAACTATGAACTCTATTTATTTAAAGTTCTATATAAGATGACCTCAAACTATATTTCAACCTCAATGCACATTCCTCCCTCTCCTGTTCTCTGAGATCCAACTATGACATCTTTTCCTTTGTTATTCACATTCCTTCTCTCCTCTTATTGCCTTTGCACTGGCCATCTGTCTGCACTTTCTCACTTCCACCTCAGACATTTCCTTTCTTCTTTCAAGACACTGGTTAAACTCACCTTTTACATGAACCCTTTTCTGATTTTGTTCTATAAAAGCTTTAAAATTTTTTTATATTTGAAGGTGTTGATCTTTTATTCCTTATTTTGTTAAGAATTCTCCTTAGGCATTGTGACATATGCTGCATTCTATTATTAAATAATTTTCTTATAATGTGATATAGTACATATAGTTCATATGTTTATTTGGAACTCATGGTAGTATATGATGTGAAATATTGGTGTAAACATTTTTTGTCTATTTGCTTTCTATTTTCTCAGAATTTTTTATTTGTGATTGTGTCTAAAATTGGGAGTTCTTTTCCATATATTTATATTCTTCAGATTATTGAGCACTGGGTTGCTTAGTTTAATGGCTTCTGAATTTTGTTTATCTAGTTTGCTGCATTTTGAATTTTTTTTAAATTAGCACCAAGTACTTTTGATGATTATTGCTTTATAATATAATTTGATGTCAAGAAGGGATGATCTATTCTTACTCTTCCCTCTTCTTTCCTTATTTCCTTTTATATTCTTTGAGCTTCAGTTTTCTTATCTGTAAAATGAGAGGGCTGAATTATGGTTTCTAAAGTCCCTTCCAACTCTAAATCTGTGATCCTATCAACAAATTATGTTTCTAGATCTGTAAGATGACTTTATGCTTTAATTAGTATTGTAGTAATTTTATAAACTAATTGACCAAGTATGACCATGCTTTATATTAATGCAGTCCATTCATGATTAACCTCACAAATTCACTTTTAAAAATTCTGAAATTACACTTACATGAATTTTGATGTTGCCTTGGTAGAGGATTACAGAACTAAAGTTGGAAGGAATTTAGATGTCACTTGATCTAACCACTTTATTTTCTAAATTAGAAAACTGAAAGTCAATGACTTATACAAAGCCATAGTGGTAGAAGCAGATTTCAGACTCAAATCCTATGAATCTAACTAAGTTCAGTATTCTTTCTAATGCATCTAGTGCATTTCCTCTAGTTTGCCTTCCAATTATTTCATCTTTTTTTAATGGGTATTTTCAATAGGATTTCTCTTTCTGACATACATTGCTCTTTGTTATTATCATATAAAAATGTTAATGATTTTGTGGATTTATTTTGTATCCTAACTTATTAATGTTATTAATTATCTGAATTGATTTCTTGAATGATTTTCTGGAGTTTTCTAATGAAAATGAGGCAAAGTGCCATGTCAGGGTGAGGAAAGTAGCTTGACCTGTGAGATTTTATACAAAGCTTGACTATATTTTTAATTTTGAAATATTTGCAAACTAATACACAAAGAAATACCTACACGATTATTTATTGTCACATGACATCATTTATTGGGATCTGTTACCACATTTAACAAGTCAGTCTGTAAAGGTGGGAAGCAAAATTCCTTTCATACTTCGATTGTGTTTTTGTATGAAAACTCAGGGATTCAGCAGAACTGGTAGCAGAGACATTGAGCTTACTCAGAAATGTAGTATGATTTCTTCATCTCTCCAACATCTAATTATGTATATTGGAAGAACAGAAGAGACTTAGAATTTAACAGCTTTGGAACCATGAATTATGATTGGTAATTATTGGTAATTGTCATTACCTAGCTTAAAATCTAGATTCCACAAAATGAAAATGTGAAATATATGAAATAATGGCAATAAGTTAAAGTGAGATCTCAGAGGGTACCAAGTACTGGACTAAGAAAAGAAGTCTAAAGAAAAACCTAAGCCTAAAGGCATTAGCTAGCTGAGAAGACTCTGTTCTTTGTTATATTGAACTTGGAGCCTGAGGCTCAAAATATACTACTGAGAAGATAAAAATCTTCAATAGCTGAACCTTAGAGGAATCCAGCCAGCCACAATTTTTGCTCATCATTGGATTTTTTGCCTTTCTTAGAAAGAACTGAGAAAAGTCAAATGTTAATTGATTGATTGATTGATAGGGACATGAATGGTACTGTGTTCAAGATGTTAAAGGACAAGCCAAGGAACTTCTAGAAGTCATAGAACTTATTGAACAGATGAGTGACATAGATCGACCTGCACTTTAGGAAGATCATTAATAGCTAAGTGAATTCACCTGTAACTCCAAGAAGCTGTAGCATGTCTAGTGGCCATACACTAGTAAAAACCTTCTTAGCAGACTGGTTAAACCTGATTGAGAATAACCCACAGGCATCAAACATAATTAGTGAATTAGGAGGATGTATGGGAAGACTTTCCCTGGTGGAATGGACAGATGAGAGATCAATTTGTTCCAACAACCATGTAGGTTGAAGCAGGAACTGTGGATTATGGAGAGCTTGATCAGACTTTGAAGATGTCAAGGTCCTGTCTCCTTGTGCAACTCTGCTTCACTTTAGTCCAATTTGGGCAACTCAGATTTCATTTTGTAATGTCATTGGACCTCTTCAGAAATGAATGATGAACAGTAAGCTAAGGGATTATGGCATCACCTGTTCCTACATAAGGAAGAGATTCAAGATTTCCATTGAGCTAGGAACTGGGAATGGTAGAAGCTTGATGAGAGCAGCAACCAGCAGAAGTGTCCAACAAAATAGCCATATACTCCTTTGAAGAGCATTATCAAGCAATAACTGCAAGATGATTTGCAAGCAGTTCTGTCTAGTAGGCACTATATGAAATTAAAATTTGAAGGGAACAGCACCATTAAATCCATATTAAAACATCAGAAAATGTGTAGTGAAAGAGGCATATTTTGTCCCAATATGTATGTTCTTGGTCTTATGTATCCCTATATATGTATCCCTCATCTAGTTATTCATGTTTTTTCCATGTGAGCCTCTGCATATATGTCCAAAATGGTTATTGCAACTTTTAATGGATACTTCATTAAATTCCTTCATTTAGAAACTAATATTCTCTGCCTCAGTTATTAAAAATAAATATACCAGTGGAGGATACTGAAATATATTTTAGGGGACTTTGACATACAGAGTATCTTCAACCTAAATTAGCCATCTGCTAGGGCTTTCCCCAGTTAGTTAGAAAAAAAGTAAAAAAAACCTCTAGAATCAGCAAAAAAGTCATAGCAGCTCCATTGTTGATGAGCTAAATATGATTTAACTAGAATTTGAACAAAACATGTTCAAACATGAGAAATTCAATATTAAGCAATGCATATATAAATACACAAAAAGGTCTTTTAATTCTAGGAATAGATGCTGTTCATAATAGTAAAAACATGACAGTTATGAGAGATTTGAGGAAAAGTATAGAAGTCCAAGAATTCAAGCCCAAAGAGGGAGATATAATCCAGTATGTTTTTTTGTGATTTACCAAAAAGAAGGGATCATTCACAAATTCTTGATGTAGTGATGGTAAGGGACAGAATATGAGAAGTAATTCTAAAAAGTAAGAATTAATTAAACAACTGAAAGTCTTAAAGGTCAGAGCAGAACTGATGGTACGCAAACGGAAAAACTAGCTTAAGTTGGGAAATATTGGGACCTGAAAATTATATAAGAAGTACTAAGCTCACACATCAAAGAGAAAGCAAAAAAATAAGTTAAATCTCATTATTCCTAGGACAGAACCAGTAGAATTTTGGATTTCTATTGAGAATAAATTAATACAGAATTAGCAATTTCCTAAGGTAGAAAAAGGAGTAACTTACTGGAAAGACAAGCTTTTACTTCTGTGCAAAGTCCAGTGACTGATGTGACCTGTCAGGAATGCTTACGAAATTTGAAATCCATTTTTGCAGTGACCATTTCTGGGTGAATACTAAGTTTCAGAAAATTACTGCTAAGCAAAAAGATGAGAAACCTTTTGACTTTGTGATACAGGTATGTAGTCTTCCCCTAAAGAATGGAAGGACAAAAAGCATCATTAGTCCAAAGAAGCAGAAAACATAAAGTAATTAAAGGTAAGTAAGACCAATGGGAGCCTAAGTTTATCATTGCTTAAGGATCCATTTTATCTGTATTCATAAGACTTCATGTAGGAATACATATAGAAAGTGAAGATATATAGTGTCCCACTGTTCTGTATAGTAGATTCCAAGTAACTATTCTATTCTAGGTATCCCATAAAAGACATCTGACAAAAATTCCTTTCTAGCCTATAAAAAGACTAAAGGGCAGCTAGGTGGTACAATGAATAGAAACCTAGCCCTGGAGTCAGGAGGACCTGAGTTAAAATTTGACCTCAGACTCTTTTTTTTGTTTGTTTTTGTTTTTAAAAACATATTTTAATATTTTCATTCAACATTTTCAAGTTATATGTAAATCAAATCTTTTAATTAAAAAATTTTAGTACCAAATTCTTACCTCCTCTGATCTCTCTGCTGCCCTCAGTGATCTTAAATTTTTAAATTATATTTACATATATATATATATATATATAATAAGGATTTATTATCTTTTCCTTTCATTGCCCTCCCCAACAATTCTTTTTTATTCTTTTTTATTTAATATTCTTATTTTGTACAAATAATGTTTTTTATACATTAATAAAATATTCTTGTTTAATAATAAATGAAATACTCCCCCCACCATAAACATAGACTCACTTGAGTGATAAAGTAAAGGGGAGAGGAAAAAAATTAAAATTAAAAAAAATAGTAACAATTGTAGGTATGGCCAGGTGGCCCAACAGACGGAGCACCAACCCTGGAGCTATGAGCACCCAAGCCCACATCCAGCCCTGTACACCCAACAATCACCCAGCTATGTGACATGCAAGCCACCGGAACCACACTGGCCTGCAAAAACCAAAAAAGAAAAAAAGAAAAAGAAAAAAAGACCCAAAATAAAATGAAATAGTAATAATAGTAGGGGCGGCTGGGTGGCGGACAGAGCACTGGTCCTTGAGCCAGGAGCACCTGGGTCCAAATATGGCCTCAGACACCCAACGATCACCCTGCTATGCGGCCCCAGGCAGGCCACCCAACCCCATTTGCCCTACACCCCCCCCCAAATAATAATAATAAAAAAATGTGCTTCAGTCTTTGTCCCAACATGAACAACTCTGTCATGGGTGGATCACATTCTTTATGATAAGTCCATCACAAAAGTTACTTCCATATTTTTCCACCATTGCCATTGCTGATCGCAACTCCCTCCTTTCATATTTCTCTACTACCATGTACTATATTTTCTCTCTCCTTTCACTCTGACTCTGCTGTAGGGTAGCTGAGTGGTGCAGCAGACAGATCCCCAGCTCTGGGGCCAAGAGGCCCTGAGCCCCCATACCACTCCTTAGGCCCAGCATCCACCTGGCCCTATGGTCCCAGACAGGACTAACAATTTCAGCCCCTTGCAAGAAACAAAAAAAGAAAATGTGTTATATCTGACCAGTCTCCCCCCATGGTTCATCCTCTCCTCCTTCACTCACATCCTCACCTCTTCCCCCTGTCACCCCCCCCCTTTCTTACTCCAGATGCCTATAACCCATTGAGTATATATGCTGTTTCCTCTCCTAGTCACCTGTGATGAGAGCGAAGATTCCCTCATTCCCCCTTGCCTTCCCCCCTTCCCTATCATTGCAATAGCTCATTGTAATAAAGAAAAATCTTATTATATGAAATATCTTGGCCTGTTTCCCCTCTCCTTTTTTCTTTCTCCCATTACATTTCCCTTTTTTCTATTGACTCCATTTTTATAACATATTTTATCTTCAAATTCAGCTTTCTCCTGTGCTTCAACTATAAAAGATCCCTCTACCTGCTCTATTAACTGAGAAGGTTCATATGAGTATTATCAGTGTCATTTTTCTGTGCAGGAATACATGCAGTTTATCATCATCAAGTCCCTCATATTTACCCCCTGCAGTTTATCATCATCAAGTCCCTCATATTTACCCCCTCTCCTCCATCTCCATGTTTCACCTGAGTCCTGTATCTGAAGATCAAACCTTCTGTTCATCTCTGGCCATTCCAACAGGAACATTTGCAATTCCCCTGGTTCATTGAACGTCCATCTTTTTCCCTGGAAGAGGACATTCAGCCTTGCTGGGTAGTTCATTCTTGGATGCATTCTAAGCTCTTTTGCCTTCCAGTATATTATATTCCAAGCCCTACAAGCTTCCAATGTAGTTGCTGCTAAGTCCTGTGTGATCCTGACTGCAGCTCCACGATATTTGAACTGTGTCCTTCTGGCTGCTTGTAATATTTTCTCTTTGACTTGGGAGTTCTGGAATTTGGCTATAATATTCCTAGGGGTTGTTTTTTGGGATCTCTTTCTCGGGGAGGATCAGTGGATTCTCTCCATTTCTATTTTGCCCTCTGCTTCTAGAATATCAGGGCAATTTTCCTGTAGTAATTCTTTGAAAATGATGTCAAGGCTCTTTTCCTGATCATGACTTTCAGGTATTCCAATAATTTTTAAATTATCTTTCCTAAGTCTGTTTTCCATATCAGTTGTTTTTTCAATGAGATGTTTCACATTTTCTTCTATTTTTTCATTTTTTTGGTTTTGAATTATTGAGTCCTGGTTTCTCATAAATTCATGAATCATCCTGAGTTCTATTCTTTGTCTGAAGGATTTGTTTTCCTCAGAGAGCTTTCTTATCTCTTTTTCCATCTGACCAATTCTGCTTTTTAAAGCATTCTTCTCCTCAATAACTTTTTGAACTGTTTTATCCATTTGACCTAAGCTGGGTTTTAGCATGCTTTTTTCTTCAGCATTTTTTTGGATTTTCTTGACTAAGCTACTGACTTCATTTTCATGTTTTTCCTTCATCTCTCTCTCTCATTTCTTTTCCCAGTTTTTCTTCTAACTCCCTCATTTGATTTTCAAAGTCTTTTTTGAGCTCTGTCATAGCCTGAGTCCAATTTCTGTTTTTCTTGGAGTCTTTAGATGCAGGAGCTTGTGCTTCCTCATCTTGAGACTGAGTGTTTTGATCCTTCTTGGGCTCACAGGTGAAATATTTATCAATGGTGTTCCTCTTGTTTCTCTGCTTGCTCATTTTCCCAGCCTGAGCCTGGTTTTGGGGTGCTTCCTGAGCTTTTGGGATACTCCCACAAGGGTCTCAGTGTGTGAGGCTCTGTCCTCCCTCCTGGTCTGTGAATGACCATATGTTCCCCCCTCTGCCATGGGGCTGAGGTGGGGGGGCCCCTACTGTTCTATGGGGGGGCCTAGACTGCGATCAGGATCTGAATGTGGTCAGAGCCCCAGAGTCCTGTTCCAGGGGCAGAGGACAGAGCTCTGCAGTCTCTCTTCACTCCCCTCCCTACATTCAATGGGCTCATGCCCTGGGGACTCCTGCTTACTGGCTCCACCTGCTTCTGTTTCCTGGAACTGGGCTGCTCTCTGTGTGCCCTGAGGGCTAGGCTTTATGTGCTCGCTCTGGCAGAGCCAAGATGGCTACAAGAATGGATCGTGTCTTAAGCGCTCTCATAAAACTAATTAGCTAAGGACTCTAAATTTTCGAGAGACAGAACCCACAGAGGGACCCAATGAGGCAGTTCTCCTACTCAAGGCAACCTGGAGAAGAGCAGAAAGACTCTACTCCATGGGGTTGGAGGGGTGGCCCACCAGAGGGGTGGCCTGCAAGAGCAAAAGAACTTCAGCCTCCCAGAGGCAGCCCCAGGGCGCTGGGAGCCTAGGCTCACAGCAGCAGGGGAGTTTCCTGAGCTACACCCCGGGGAGCATCAGACACAACCTGGGGGAACAGTGGGGACCTCTGCCAGACTCTTACTAACTATGTAATTAAGCTGTGTCACTTAACCCTGATTGCCTTGTATCCAGGGTCATCTTCAGGCATCTTGATTCAAATGTGGCCACTGGACCCAGATGGTTCTGGAGAAGGAAATGAAGTTGGTGACTTTGCACAATACCCCCTCATTCATATCCAACTCATGTACTTGACATGGCATCACTTCTCTGATGTTATGTCCTCTTCAAGAATGAAAGACAAAGTATCAAAAAAGTGCTATAACTCTTTGGACTGATTGACAAAGACTATCAATATATTGAATACATAAACCTAAATTTTGCTAAAGAAGTTGTCAGTGTCAAAAAGGTGTATATGGGGCAGCTAGGTGGCACAGTGGATAGAGCACCGGGCCTGGAGTGAGGAGTACCTGAGTTCAAATCCAGCCTCAGACACTTAATAATTACCTAGCTGTGTGGCCTTGGGTAAGCCACTTAACCCCATTGCCTTGCAAAAACCTAAAAAAAAAAAATGAAGGTATATACTATGACTCTTCTATATCTATATCTACTATATCCACATTGGTTGTGAAGCCAGCACGATACAATTGAGTGTGCTAGATTTGTAATCTAATGATCTGAATTTTAATTCTTTCTCTGACACTTATTACATATGAAACTTTAGTTCAGTTATTTCACCCCTCAGTGCCTTAGTTTCCTCATTTTTAAAATGAGGAGAGTGGACCTTAGTCCATTCTCCAAAGACTCCTTTGAGTTCTATGAGCCTAAATAAATTAGCATTCAGATTTAGGGCTATATTCACCAAAGTATCAAGAATTGAATTTGTAGAACTGACAAAAATTATTATTATAAAAATAATTTAAAGGAACAAAAGTTCTAGAATATCCAGGAAAATGAAGAAAAAAGTAAGAGTAAAGAAGAGCACTTCCAGTTTTCAAATTGCACCCTGTATTTATAAAATCAGAACTACTGCTGATTAAAATTTAAATATAGGACATCCAATGAAAGCAAGAATCAGAAATGATCAAAATCAGTAGCCTATTATTCAGTAAATCAAGGAACATAAACTGCATGTAAAGGACTTCCTCTTCAGTATCCACTCTTAAAAATTCAAAAAGAAAATAATTTGACCAAAAAAATACAAAACAGCATCTCATAGCAAATACTGCTATAACATGGTAGAAAAGAAAGAGTGCTAGATTTGAAACTAAAGGAAATAGATTCAAATCCTGACTTTGCCAATCACTACCTCTCTTATTGGGGGCAAGTCTATTAAAAACTTGTTCTTTTAACTTCTTTGATTTCACAATGAATGAGTGGCACTAGACTTCACAGGTTTATTCAGTCTGATCCTATATGTTTCAAATGACTTAATCGAGTCATCAATTAACAAAAATTCTTTAAGTAAATGTAAAGTCAAAATAAAGGGCAGCTAGTGGTGCAGTGGATAGAGCACTAGTCTTGGAGTTAGGAGGACCTGAGTTCAAATCCAGCCTCAGATATTTGGTAATTACTTAGCTGTGTGAGTTTGGGTAAGTTACTTAACCCTATTGCCTTGTAAAAAAAACAAAAACAAAACAAAAATAAAATAAAATAGAAATACGAACTTGAGTGCTAGCTATTGTACTGGGTGCTAGAAATATAAGTGCTAAGAATGAAATGATCCCTTCTTGAAGAGAATGTATATTCTAATGACTAGGACAATGATGTGTAAATATATATAAAATAAATCTGAAGCAAATAAATACAAAGCAGTTAAATGCAGGCAGTTTGAGGGGAGGGGAGTCTAGTAGGTGGGATGGTCATGTAATAGGTGGTTCAGCAGGGGCATCTTGAAGGAAAAGAGCCATTCTATGTGATAGAGTTAAGGCACTGGAGATAGCCAGTGGAAAGATTACAAATGGAAAATGGAGTGTTATAGCTAAGAAATTTTTTAAAGTCCGTTTGATTCCTTTTGAATTGTGTGTGTGTGTGTGTGTGTGTGTGTGTGTGTGTGTGTGTGTTAAACATAATGTTTCAAATAGCTTCCATGTAAGAGATAGGCGTCAATTATGCAGAGAGGGAGAAAGGTTTAAAAACCACTGCCTTACTCCAAATGCCCTGTTAAAGATAGATAAAATTAAGATGAATTTATAGTTTACACAGTAAGTACAATTGTGTGACTTTCCTTAACTCCAATCAATGAAGAGTATGACAAGAGATGTGGTAGCACAAAGAGACATGAGAGAGCAGAGGGCAGTGTCACTTTGAAATGGCACACCATATAATTGAAGTTGGAAAGGGGAGACAGTAAAGGAAGTATGGATAGAAGTTTTAGTCTGAGGAAGTAATGGGTGAAAAGACTGGATGTCTCAATAAAAACAAAAAAAAAGCTGTTAGAATGGGTGAGTTGTAAGGAGAAATGGACTGATAGGATTTTTTAGTCAGGAAGAAGAAAATCTGAATTTCTGTTTAAGAAAGTAGAACACTATGAGTATTGGTGAGATCCAATGTGTCTCTCCCTTTGTGTATCTGAGGTGG
Organism: Macrotis lagotis; assembly: GCF_037893015.1. Lineage (NCBI taxonomy): Eukaryota > Metazoa > Chordata > Mammalia > Peramelemorphia > Peramelidae > Macrotis > Macrotis lagotis. The sequence goes on along the minus strand of NC_133664.1, from coordinate 188,497,817 downwards.
AACTTTCTGAGTGATGATGGTAAAGGCAAATCTGGAAGTGGCAATGGGGAGCAAGGATTATTCCAACATCACGGCATTATATGATATGAGAAAAGATATAGCCTATACTAGAAAGGATGCCTAGGGATGAGGAGTTATTGAGGAGGAGGAGGAGGAGGAGGAGGAGGAGGAGGAGGAGGAGGAGGAGGAGGAGGAGGAGAAGGAAGTAGAATGGTGGGGATAATTTCCTGTTTGCCCAATAATTGATTAATATAGGGATATGTAGTGAAATAGAAGGTAGATGTGTTTTTCCAAAGAGGGAATTAGTGGATGGATAGTGAAGCTCAGAGTTTACAAAGGATATTGCAGGGGGTGTGGGCTGGAACTGGGTCTAGTTTGCCCCTGGCTTACTGTTATGGATGCTTTTCACCTAGGGTGGAAGAGGGAGGTTTAGAATGTGAAGGAAACCTGTATCTTTGCTATTGTAGTTATGGGGGAAAAATTCTGAATTAAAGAAATAAAATAAATCAGCAAAGATAATGTAGATGATTTTGATTCCATGAATATGAAAAGCTTTTGCAAAAAATGTAATATTTAAAAAAGAAAGGAAACTTTGGGGAAAATTTATATCAAATCTCTCTGCTAGATATAATATTTGAAGTATATTAGAAATTAATGCAAATAAAAATGACCAAAACTCATCCCAAAGATGTTTATTAATAAATAGTTCTCTGAAGAACTGTAAACTTAACAACCATATGAAAAAAAATGATCCATGTGACTAATAATAAGAGAAATGTTATTAAAAAAAATTGGGGGATTCACTGCAAACCCAGCAAAGAGGCATAGATCCAAAAGTAGAAATAGTTCATTTTGAAGGGGCTTCGAGAAGACAGGAGCACATTGGTAGAGCTGTTAATTGATCCAATTATTTTGGGAAACAATTCAGAAATATATTTAGTAAATGACTAAACTGTTCATATAATTTGATTCACGTATCTCACTACTGATTTTTTATCCAAAGGAAGTAAAAAACAAAAACAAGCCCTCATATATGCCAAATCATTCACACTGCTATCATTATTTTGTAGCAAAGAACTGGAACCAGAATGTATGCCCACCATTTGAGAAATGGTTAAACATACTGTAGCATATGAAAATAATGGATTTTTTATTGCTCCCTTGATTTTATTGGTGAAGCAAGACTCTGTTGAGGAATTAATGCACTTAAAAACCTGCTCTACAACTTAGAGTTATGTAATGTTGCTTTAGATTTAGAGAAGCTGAATGAAATAAAACAAGATTTATTGTTCAAAAGAGATAATTGGAGGAAAACTTAGTGCTTTGAAGTGCTAATTGGATGAAACACTTTGTTGCTTTCAGGAGCTGATTGGAGGAAAAGCTTTTCTCCTTAGAAAAAGTAATTGGAGGAAAAGCTTTATTGTTTGAAGGAACTAATTGGAGGGAAATCTGTGTTGCTTGGAGTTGCTCATTGGAGGAAGAAGCTTTACTATTTGGAAGAGTTCATTGAAAGGGAAAGATTTTACCTTTGCCTTCACTACTGTTATTGCTTCAGAATTGGTAATCCTCTCAGACTCAGCCAAGGGATCAGACCTGGGAGGAAAAAACAACAGCAAATAAAAATGCATCTGATTTCTCAGACTTAGGGTTTCTATTTTCTTTGATTTTGCATTGCCTCAGCAGACCAGAACCAGGATGGCCTGAACATATAGTGGCAAGCAGAGACATAGTCCCAACCAACAGGACAATGAAGGGGCCCAGAAGAGAATAGGTCTGTCTATCAATGACTCATTGTAGAATGGTTTCTGAGGGAGATCAAGAACATCAAGATCACAAAACCGAGTTGTGAATTGCCCAAGAGCATGTGTTCCACACAAATGCACATTCATGCCATGACTTTTAAATTTGTGCACATTCTTCCCCATCTATAAAGTGTGTATTTGTGGGAGAATATTTCTCAAGTTGATAGGTGGAATGCTATGATTTAATAATTCTTGCTTTGCTTTCTGTTAGTAAATTCTTCTGATTAAAAGGGTTTAAAAAACATGAATATGAGAGGGAAATGAATTTCCTGGGTTTACATAGTATATGTCTGAGAAATTGAATTCATGTTTCCCTGATTCCAAGACTTGCTCTCTCTATTCCAAGGCATTCTCCTTATCAAAGTATTGTTTCATAATTATGATATGAGGAATTTGGAAATACATGAGAAGAGAGATCAAATGATAAATGGTAGAGTATTAAGCAGAAAAATAATAAATACAATGACTACAACAATTTAAATGAAAATAATAATTTGTTCAATAATTTTTCAGTTGAATCTAACTCTTCATGTCACCATTTGGGGTTATCTTGGCAAATATACTGGAGTGATTTGCCATTTCCTTCTCTATCTCATTTTTCAGATGAGGAAACTGAGGCAAAAAGGTTAAATGACTCATCCAGGACCACACAGCTAATAAATATCTACAGACAGATTTGAACTAAGGAAGATGAATTTGATTCTACACCCAGCACTCTATCTACTGCATTACCTTGCTGCCCCAGATAGTAATACAGTGAAACTAAATGTTTTATAAATACTTAGAACTACAAGGGTTCTAAATTGAAGAGTTTGAATTGAGAAATGCATTTCCTTCTTGTCACTGAGGAGATAGAGTTTGACAGATCTGTAATATCTATTTTTACTATAAACTCTAGTCAATCTGTTGGTTTCACTTATCTTTTCCTTTTTTTTTAGTATAAGAGAAGACTCACTGTATGATAGCAAAACAAAAGTCACAACAAAACTTTGTAAAAATGTATGAGTTGGGGCAGCTAGGTGGCACAGTGTATAGAACACTGGCCCTGGAGTCAGGAGTACCTGAGTTCAAATTCGGCCTCAGACACTTAATAATTACCTAGCTGCATGGCCTTGGGCAAGCCACTTAACCCCATTGCCTTGCAAAAAAACAAACAATCAAACAAACCTAAAAAAAGTATGAGTGCAAAGAGAGCTGAGAGACTGATGAAAGAAATGAAGTTCAAACCAGAATGGTAGTAGATTTCATATTTTAACATATTTTAAATAGTTCAATTCCTAGTATAAATTGGAACATGTAAGCAAAGTAAGAATGTACATAGCTAGATTCCATACCTGGGACAGGGAAAGCCTCAGAAGTTGTTTAGATCATTAGGTGGTCTACATCTTTAAGAACAAGTAGGTGGGAATGCCTATACCAGATATTGTGCTCTGATTTCATTCAAACTCCTTGATTAAATCTGATTATTTAATGGCATGTAAAAGTCAAATCTATAAGTTAAGTCTTACATGTCTGTATCACTACAAATATTATCATATGTATGAGGTTTAATACCTCACAATTGAATGTGTTGATTGCCATATCAGTTCTATGTGAACTTGGCTGGTAGTTGCAGATATTCTCCTAACTTCAGAAAGAACTAGAGGGTATCCTTGGCCTACTACATGAACATAAAAATATGGGTATCCCAAAGGAAAATTCCCCTCCTGGATCACTACCTTTTTATGGTGAAAGGCCTTGCATAGCTTGGTGAAACTATGAACTAACAGTGTAGGGTTACCCAAGACAGACAGTCATGTGGAATGTTGTGACAAAAGATGATCCACTGAAGAAGGAAATGGCAAACCATTCAATATCTTTACCAAGAAGATCCATGAACAGTATCAAAATGGTAAAAGATATGGTACTAGAAGATGAGAACTTAAGGTTAGAAGGTGTCCAACATGCTCCTGGGGAAGAGCAGAAGACAAATAGAAGTAGACCAGTAATAATGAAGTTACTAAGTCAAGCTGAGGAAACTCAGCTGTGAATGTATCTGGTGGTGAAAAGAAAAGACTGATGATGTAAAGATCAATATTGCATAGGAACCTGGAATGTAATATCTGTGATTCAAGGTAAGTTGGTTGTGGTCAAACAGGAGATGGAAAACTTAAACATTCACATCTTGAATGTCAGCAAGTGTAAATGGATGAGCTTGAGTAAATTTAATTCAGATATACAAATATATACTGTGGGCAAGAATCCCTTGGAAGAAATGGAGTAGCCAGAGTGGCTAGGTAGTGTAGTGGATAAAGCACTGGCCTTGGAGTCAAGAGTACCTGGGTTCAAATCCGGTCTCAGGCACTTAATAATTACCTAGCTATGTGGCCTTAGGCAACCCTACTTGCCTCGCAAAAAAAAAACAAAAAAAAAACCCCTAAAACAAAAGAAATGGAGTAGCTTTCATTGTCAATAAAAGTATGAGAGAAGCAGTACTGGGCAAAATGGCAAAATGGCTTCTATTTAAATCTAAGGCAAAGTATTAAATATCACTATAACATAGGTTTATGGTCCACTGATGCTGAAAAGGACAAAATTACTCTATTTTATGAAGACCTATAGCACCTCCTAGAAAAAACACCAGAAAGATGCCACTTTTATCCTTGAGACTGGAATGCTAAAGTAAGAAATAAAAAGATATTTGAAAAACAGAACAGTTTAACCTTCGATTATAAAATGAAGCAGATCAAAGCCTAATAGGGTTTTGTCAAGATAACTGATTGGTTATAGCAAAAAATCTTTTTCAATAACCCAAAAAGACTCTAAACATGGATATGAACAATACAGAAATCGGATTCAGTATATACTATTCATACAGAGGTGGAAAACTTCTATACAATTAGAACAAGATCTGGAACTGACTGTAGCTGAGATCTTGAACTTCTTGAAAAATTCAGACAAACTTAAGTAGAGGAAACCATCAGACCATATAGGTATGACCTAAAGCATCCCTTATGAATATGAAATGAAGGTGATGAATAGTTTTAAGAGATTTAATCTGATAGATAAAATGCCTGAAGAACTATAGATTGTAGTTTTCAATATCATGTAGGAGGCAGCAACAAAAGCATCCCAAAGATAAAGAAGAGCAAGAAGAAAAATGGTTGCCTGATGAGACTGCAAACAACTAAGGAAAGAAGGAGAGTGAAAGGTAAAGGAGATAGGGAAAATGTACTCAACTGAATGTAGAATTCCAGAGAATAACAAGGAAAGATAAAAAAGGTGAACTTTTACAATGAGCAATGCAAATAGAAGAAAACAATAGAATGGAAAAGACCAGATTCATTTAGGAAAATTAAAGATATAAATGGAACATTTCATGCAAAAATGGGTGTGATAATAGACAAAAATGTTAGGGACTTAACAGAAGCAGACAAGATCAAGAAGAGGTGGCAAGAATATACAAAAGAACTATATAAAAAGTTCAGGGGGCAGTTAGGTGGTACAGTGGATAGAGCACCAGTCCTGGAGTCAGGAGTATCTCAGTTCAAATCCAGCCTCAGACACTTAATCATTACCTAGCTGTATGGCCTTGGGCAAGCCACTTAACCCCATTGCCTTGCAAAAAAAAAAGAGTTCATTTTAAAAGAGAGTTCAGGGGTGGATTAAAGGCAGTGTCTCCTGTGAGCTCTCCCTAAATCACTCCAAATACTTTTAAATAATGACTAACTAAATTCTAGAGTGGCAGAACCCACAAAAGAGACTGAGTGAAACAATTTTTCAGCTCAAGACAACTTGGAAGATCTGTGGAAAGGATCTGTTGCACCCAGGTTAGGAAAGGACCTGCAGGAGCTTGAACACACCAGAGAACTGGCTCCTACAATCTAGGAACAGATGGGGGGGAGGGGTACCTGGGTCCATGACAGCAGTTTTGAAACATCTCAGCCCAGGGATTGCCAAGGACAATTGGGAAGGTCAGCAGGAAAATGTTCCAGAGTCAAAGTGGAGACCAGTCCAGTGCTCTACAGCCCCAACCCCTGCCCCAGGGGGGACCAGAATCAGGTCAGGGGAGTCAGGGAACCAGCTGGCAACTACTTCTAGAGTGCTCAGCCATGGATGGTAAGGAGGTCAGGGGAGATTGCAGAGGTCTCTTTGTTATCCCTGAGGCAGGATTCTGTGGCTTTACCCACACTCAGATCCAAGTCACAGTCTGAGGTTCCAGTCTCAGGAAAAAGAGCAAAAATACAACAGAGCTTACTGCCTGCAGCAGAGCAGGGACCCTTCCTCATGGTTTTATGGCAGAGGAGAGTGCTTATTGTCACCCACAGACGAGAGCACAAAACAGGAGAACAGTCATGGTAACCCATAACACCCTGGAGAGATTGAGAATTTGCAAGTCCCTGGGGGGGTATTCCTGAAAACAGCTACAAAAATCCTCAAAGAGTTAAAATTAAGTCATAGACTAGGGAAATGAGCAAACAACAGAAAAGAAATCTGCCCATAGACAATTACTTTGCTACTATGGAGGATCAAAATGCACACTTGGAAGATAAAAAAGTCAAAGCTTCTGCATCCAAAACCTCCAAGAAAAGTATGAATTTGTTTCAGGTTTTGGAAGAGCTCAAAAAAAATTTTGAAGGTAGAGAAAAAATTAGGAAGAGAAATGAGAGCAATGCAGGACACTCATGAAAACTGACAACAATTTGATGGAGATACAAAAAAATACTGAAGAAATAACATCTTAAAAACCAGTTTGGCTCAAATGGAAAAAGCAGTCCAAACGATCAGAATTGATCAGATGGAAAAAGAGATGCAAAAGCTCTCTGAAGAAAATAATTCCTTAAAATACAGAATGGAGGTAAGAGAAAGTGATGACTTTGTAAGAAATCAAGAAGCAATAAAACAAAACCAAAAGAAGAAAACACTAGAAGAAAATGAGAACTATTTAATTGGAAAAACAACTGACCTGGAAAACTGATCCACAAGAGATAATTTAAAAATTATTGGATTACCTGAAGTCAAGACCAAAAAAAAAAAGAACCTGATGTCATTTTACAAGAAATTCTCCAGGAAAACTGCCCTGATATCCTAGAAACAGAGGGTAAAATAGAAATTGAAATATCTTGAAAGAGATCTCAAAATGAAAACTGTTAGGAATATTAGAGCCAAATTCCAGAACTCCCAAGTCAAGGGAGTTCCAGAAGTTTAAAAAAATCTACTTCTTTATTGACTACACTAAAACTTTTGACTGTGCAGATCACAACAAAATATGGTAAGTCCTCAAAGAGATGGCAGTACCAGTTTACCTCACTTGTCTCATAAGAAGTCTATATGTAGGTCAAGAAGCAATGGTTAGAAACAAGCATGGAACAACTGGTTAGTTTAAGATTTGGAAAGAAGTATGATAAGGCTGTATATGCAGGGAATAGCATGAAAAATGCCAGATTGAATGAATCAAAAACTAGAAATAACATTGCAAGGAGAAATATCTAGTCTTAGATATGTAGATGATAACACTCTGATGACAGAAAGTGAATAAGAATTAAGAAGGTAAAAGGGGAGAGTACAATCTTGAAGCCTAATATGAAAAACATTATGATCCTGGTAAATGGTCTCATAATTTCCTGGTAAATAGAAGGAGAAGAAATGGAAGCAATGTCAGATTTTATAATCTTAGGTTCAAAGATCACTGCAGTCAGACTGCAACCTGAAATTAAAAGATGTTTTCTCCTTGGAAGGAAAACAATGACAAATCTGAATACATAATAAAAAAAATAGAGACCTCACTTTACCAACAAAAAAGTTCATATTGCCAAAGATGTGTATTTTTCCATAATAATGTATGGTTGGGACAGTTGGCTTCTAAGGAGATCTAAGTACCACAGAATCAATTCTTTTGAATTGTTGTGCTTGATAAAACTTTTGTGAGTTCCTTTGGGCAGCAAGGAGATTAAATTAATCAATCAATATCTAAAGAAATTAATTCACACTTATTCAGAAGGATAAATATTAAAATAGAAGCTTAAATACTTTGACCACATAATGAGAAATCAAGGACTCACTAGGAAAAAAATCTAACAACACTGATAATGGAAAAGATTGAAGGCAAAAGAAGAGGCAAAAAAAAGATGAGTTGGATAGATAGTGTCATGAAAGCAAGAAATATAAGCTTGGACAGATTCAAGAGGTAGAGGATAGAAGGACCTGTGGTTCATAGGGTCACAAAGGGTTGGATATGACTAAACAACTGAACAATAAGATAAATAGAGTGAGGTAAATTTATATAGTTCTTTGTCTTGCTTGTCCTTTTACTTGCTTAAAATTGAACCATTGCAATTTATATACCACATCCTGTCATTTCATTTGCTAGTCTCTACTCATTCATCTTGCTTGGACCTCATTTTTGTCTAAGAAGGAAGAAGTAGGAGCAAAGAGTCTGGCCAATTTAGGTTTTATATAAGGAACAATTTCTAATAATTTCTGCCACCCTAAAGAATGGAGGGTTGCCTTGGGATATAGGGTTCTCTACCACTGGAGGTTTTTAATCAAAAGTTATATGACTATTCATCAAACATTGGATTATCTCCATGTTGAGTGAATATGTCTCTACTTATTGGTTGAGTTAAATGTAATTTCTACTTCTGAGATTCCTTGCTTCAAAACCCTGCTTCTATTTTATGTGTTGCCTACTATTTCTTCTGGACCTCCAAGCTAAGTTCCACATGTACAATATCTTAGCTTGTTTGCATTTTATTTATGAATTTCATTTTCATAGAAATTCTTAGCTTTGTCCTGTACTTTCCAAATCAGGAAACAATAAATGGGTGTCATGGATCTCTCTCAACTATAAAATTGCCAGCTAAATCATTGAACAAGGACAGTCTTACCAAATTTGGAAAAACTTAAAATATTAGTGAGCTGATTTCTTTGAATATAGAACTGATTTTGTCAGTTTTAGAATTGATTTTCTCTAACACTGCAATTCACTGATTAACAAGTAGAATCACAAACCTCCAACCCTCAACTCCCTCAAAAAACTGGGAGTCCTCAATGGGCAATGACAGTGGAAGGGGGGACATTCCGCCCTCCCCCCTTAGAAGGTAAAACAGATGCATCTGAAGCAGGACCAAAAAGGTCTTGTAAGACTCTATATGGACTGAGACAGATTTCCAGCTGGCAGCAGTTGCCAGGGGATGAATGTGTTTGGAGAAAGCAAAATATTCCTGGTAAGTAACTTTGGGCTTTTCTTTGCTTAGCTATGATAGCGTCTGCATTGCTAGTGATAGAAAAGAGAGACATTGTGGGGTCTTAATAAAGTCGTTCTACCTGATAAATAAACATGGACATACATAAATCAATGCAATCCTGGCAAGTTTAATTCTCAGAGCAAAAGGTCTCACTAAGCATGGTTCTATTCTCTTTAATTGTCCCCTGCTCTGTCTGTTGCATCCCATCACACACTTCTCTAAAAAGTCATATAACTACAAATTCACATTTAGAATTTGATTACAGAGTCTCAACCATTTACATGTACAAGATAGAGCCTACTGTGACAGATTAGTGTTCCTAAAGTTTGTTCAGGAAGGTTAAATGGTTACTTTTTGAAAACTGAACATCTTTATGTTGTTTTTGCTAAATTAGAAACTATTTTTTGATGCTGCAGATGTGCCATATATTTTTCTCCAACTGGAAAAAAAGACTACATAGTACTTAATGCAATACTTTACATTTTCATTTTTTCATAGTATTATCTGTGTTTGTGGAAGGAAGGAAGAAAGGAAAGGAAGGGAGAAAAAAGAATGAAAGAAAAAAGAAAAGAAGTACAAAAGAGGAAGGGAAAGGGTATGTGGAAGAGGAAAAATAGAAATTTTGAGGGATGAAGGAACAGCCACAAAAAGAAAAATATTATTAGGTAAAATTTTATTAAATATTTATCCTTTGGTGGTGTGTTTTGCTAGAGCAAAAAATTCTCATAAAGATTTGTCATCTTTAAGTATAATCAGCAGGCAGCAGCAGCAGCAGCAGCTGCATCAGCATCATCACCACCAACAAAGAATGTTGATTGAACAACTAGGTAAGTACCGGGGGATACAAAAAAAGGATAAAATCTCAGATTTTGAAAGTATATGAAAGTTCATTTCAGAGTTGATCAGGTATACTTTGGCATAAACTTTGGCATAAACAGTTTTTCTTTGGCACTTATTTTCCTATGTTTGTATATCCCTTTCCATTCTACTGCCTCTATGAGGCAGCTTCTGATGGTGCCTCTCTGGCTCAGACACTCCTCCCCCACATTACAAAATAATTTTCCCTCTTCTTCTCATCTTTTCAGGTTCTTTGTGTGTGTGTGTGTGTGTGTGTGTGTGTGTGTGTGTTTAGGTTTTTGCAAGGCAAATGGGGTTAAGTGGCTTGCCCAAGGCCACACAGCTAGGTAATTATTAAGTGTCTGAGACTGGATTTGAACCCAGGCACTCCTGACTCCAGGGCTGGTGCTTTATCCACTAAGCCACCTAGTCACCCCTTCTATGTGTTTTTAAAGTAAAACTCTCATAAGCTGTGAAAACAATTTGTACTTATATAATAAAGGTCAAAAACTGAAACACGCCATTGAAATATTCTTAGGGAATATATTTTGAGAGTAGCCTTCTGGAAATAATTTTTATTATTATAAGGATTTTTGAACCAGTTAGGAGATAAAAGTGATATTATTGGTGTGATATTGTGGGAAAATAATTTTGAGCAGGGGAGGATCTTTATACCATGTGGTTGTAGGTAGCCATCTATTTTGGTTGTGCAAATGATTGGCCCCACTGCATCCCTAATCTCAGTAAACTTTTATCAATGAGGTATAACTTCCAAATATAGTATAAATTTGCTGCTGAAATAGGAGTACTGAGAAGCAGAGTCAAAAAATATTCCATCTGAACACCAAGAAGCAGAGATGTTAAAATAACATTCTCTTTTCCTATCTTGCTGCCTCATAAAGGAGATTTATTTTCAAATAACACTGAACCAGTTTCTCAACTTATTCTTGACCCCAATGGAGCTGTTTGGAATCCAGAGCTCCCTTTGAAATGAAGGAGCACAAGATAGCTTATGAAGCACACACATATGAAGTCACTGTGGGAATTTGGCCCCCTAGGTAGACTTATGTTGCCTTATTCAATCCCTTCCTTATTGGTGGCTCTAAAAAAAAGAAAAGAAAAATGTAATTATAGGAAAAGAACAAGACAGTTCATGTTTCTGTTTCTATTAGACATGGTAACAAATAGAGGAAACCTAAAATATTAAAATTGTATGTCTGAAACCTCAGTAGTTTCTTGAATAACATCTATATAAAGCATCACGCTGATTATAATAATAAATATATTTGTACAGTGCTTTACAATTTGCAAATAACTTTTGTTTTGATGTTCGTTCCTGACTTGACCATCACACTAATATCATGATATATTAAGGCAAGTATTATTTGTCTCATTTTATAGATAAAGTAATACGGACTCAGAGATGATAAGTACAATATAAGTTAAATCTAAGGTTACATAGCTTATTAATGAAGAACCAGGATGAGCTTCTGACTTCAAATCCTGTTATTTCCACCACATGTGTGAAATGGCTTGAAGCTTAACTCTTGTATTATGCTTTAGCCCTCTAAAAGTTTAATGTTTGTTAAACATACCTTCTCTCCTTTAAGGAGTGTGATTTAGTAAAGTATTTTAGGAGAATGAGAAAAAGATTTTATGATAGTGCCTCAGCCAATTGTAAAAACAGAAGGGTTTAATTATCAATATGGCTCTGAAAGTGAAATTGAGAATTTCCTTCTCAGACAGAAGATGTATAGCTTTAGATAGACTTCCTTACCACCTTCCCTACCTTCACTCTGAATTTCTGTTGCTCAGTGCAGTCTTAATACCAGCCAACCTTGCATGTTTTCTATTCCTTTTTTTTTTGGTGATTGATACTAAACACCGCAATTTCTCAAAGTACACATATATTCTTTTCTATTTTCTAGTTTTGTGCTAGTATCTTTCCATTTGTAGAGGTTTTTTAATAAAGTCAGGGTGAATTTATTTTTATAATTTTCTTTTAGAGCATATTGACCTACAGATTATTTTTTTGTAGGAGAGTAAGAACTAGCTTATAGTTTACTCTTTCATGATTGTACTTTCTCTTTATCTTGGACCAACCCGTGAAATTTCCAAGTTGGTAGAAACTAACTTGTGTATGACTTTGAAAGGTCTAAATATATCTATTCTACGCACAGAGATAATTTTTGGCAAAATAAATTGTAGAGTAAGTCACTAAATTATTGTATGCGCTTCAAATCTGGAAAAAAATGTCATTTTTTAAGTCAAATAACCAATATGATTTTGAGATAGTTTCCCAAAGAAAACCTGGGATTTTTTTTCTATCGTGGGTGGAGTGAATTATTGATGTGGAATAACTATAAACTTTGAATATTATTCATATTTTATAAAATTTTAAAGCTGAATTTTGGAGACATAGAAGGAGCATGATCATAGAGTAAGTCATCAAGGCTACTACACTACTTTTCTTTTCTCCTCTGTTGTTTCCCTGTTGTGCCTATTGGTTCCTTGTCCAGTTTCTGAGCGACTTGGACTCAACTAGAGCTCCAAACTCCTTTAAGCTATATGTGGGGCAATGAAACTTATTGGAATTTTTACCCCAGCACCTCTTCCTTGGACTTCCCAGAAGCTTCTCTATCAACTTTTCCTCTTCTGGGAGATAAAGTCTTCTTGGACTCTATGGGACTTGAGGTTACCACACCTGCTATGCATAAGAGGGAACTAAGATATCATACAAAGGACTTTCACAGGGCTCACATGCAAATCTGATTTGAATATATAAAAAATAGCATCACCCATTTATCGCATGTTAAGGTTTGATTGAGACCTCTTCTTGGGTGACCTGAACCCATTGGTATGGGACTTTCTCTTCATTTATGGAGGTCAATGTCCTTTGCCTAAGGGAGAGGTAGTATGGAATTGGCAAGTGTGGGAGAAAGGAGAGTTATTCTTTCTCTAATCTCTGGCTTCTAGTTTCCAGCTTGGAGAGACCTCTGTGAGGCCAACCTCTCTTCAGATCACTAAAAGGAGAGAAAGTCTCTGGGAAGAAGCTGACATGAGAAGATCTGGCAGTGTCTGCCATATCCCTATTCTGATTTAAGAGAAATTTTCCCTCTCGGTTAAGTTGAGGTTCTTCACTCCTAATGGGAAAGCTCTTTCAATCTGTTTTGTTTGGTATATATTCTTATACATATGACTTGTCCAAGGTTACACAGCTAGTAAGACTCAAGTGCCTGAAGCTGGATTTGAACTCCTATCCTCCTGATTCCAAGACCAGTGCTCTATCCACTGCATCACCTAGCTGTCTTGACTGCCTTACATCCAAGGGATATCTCAAGTCATCTTGTTTTATATCTGGCCTGTGGTCCCAGATAGCTCTTGTGACTTAGCACCCCTTCACTCTCATCTAATTCATGTGCTTGCCATGTCAGCATTTCCCTGATGGTGTGGTCTTCTTTGAAAATGAAGCACAAATATATGTATACTTTCTCTGATTTGTGTTTTGCTATTGAGTAGGATAAATGAATTAATTTTTGCTATTTGGTATGTTTATATTCATTGTGGAATAGTTATTTGGTGGGAAAGGGGTAATCCTTGAATATAAAGTTGTATCCTGCCTTTCCTCATTAATAATCACAATCGGGATTTAACTTGAACCAAAAATTTACATTATCTTGGCTAAGAATATTTAAGAGAGTCATTAGATAAAATCCTACTCTTTCTCTCTGAGGATTGCAGAGTGATCATTCACTGACCTCAACCTATTTTTCCCTCTAGCAGGGATTAAAGTCCCCCTTGAAAAAAGGGTGGGAGAGATGTTAGAAATATCTATTCTTGTCTCCCTGTGAGCCACATTGAGACAGCTATACCACACTCAAAACCTCATGATAAATTCAGTTCATTATGTCCTGTGCAGATTGGAGGCAATAAAGCAGAAATGTTCATAGGTACTTTTCCAGACTGCAGGTAACAAAGAGAGACCCCATTCCATCTTGAGCAAGTCTCTAGGCTGGTCTCTCTTGGATGAAGGAAGACACCATTCCATTCTGCTGCCTCTGCCTATTTCCTAGCCTGACCTCTTCCTATCTGTCTGGATTGAAAGAAATGCCAGTGGTTTACCTTCAATTCCACAAACTCCTCACACTGGTCCTCTCAATTAAATTGTTTATATCCCAAGAGATCTCCTTGAGGCCAAACCCTTAAAGATATTGATAACCTACCTTCATTTCTCAGTGATTACCAAACTTCTACGTAGTCATCCCAACCTCAAATACAACACCCAAAGCTCTGAGAGCATCAGCACTCCCCAAACTGACTCCCTACTTTTAGCCCAGCTCTCATAGCCCTCAGCTGCCACTGCAATCTAAAAACCATGGGAAATTTCCATCTGACTTTCAGCTAAAACCTTACATATGTGTTGTTGCCCACAAGGACTGTCTAGTGAGTGAGACCCATTTTTAGGAAGATATGAATTTAAATCCTATCTCAACTATTGCTGCCTATGTGACTTTGAGCAAGTCATTTAAACTGTTTTATCTCAGTTTCCTCAATAGTAAAATGGAAATAATAATAGTACCAACTTCCAGGGATATAAAAGGGATTAAATGAAATAATTGCAAAACTCTTTGCAAACCTAATAAGTATCATATCAATGTTAGTTATTATTTGTGTCTTCAGTACTTAATATTGTTATTTACACCAGATAAGTGATCTAGCCTAGTGATTCTGACTGAATGGTGGGTATGATTGAAACCTCTGTCCTCTATTGCTGGTTCCCTAAAAAACATCCTCCTCAACCCAACCTCTTTTTTCCCCATGACCTACTCTAAAGAAACCCCTTTCTTCAACTGTAATCTCTGGAATGCTTGTTCCATAAGTAACAATTTTACTTTTATTTTAATTTTTTTCTTTTCTCCTCCTTCAATGTTCTGGCTCTCATTGAGACCTATTTAATCTCTTAGCAAGAACACAAAGTGAAATAATGAATTAGTAACCAAAAAGTTAGTACAAATTTGAGTTGCTGGATTAAAAAGGAATAGTGTCTAGGAAAATAGACTGGATAATCCTACTGTATTCATCTAAAATAATGTGTTCAGTTCTGAGTACCATGCTTTAAAAAATTACTAATTATCTCTTAATTGTAAATCTGCTAGTCTTTTCTAAATTTTCATCCTTCTTGACATCATTGCAGTCTTTGATGTTTTTGATCACTTTCTTATCTTTGCTACTCTTTTCCTCTCTAGATTTTTGTGACATTACTCTTGGTTCAATTTGTATCTGTCTGACCACTCTTCTCTCTCTCCCTTGCTCAAACCTACAAGTCAGGATCATTCTCCAGTACTTTTTCCCCCTACTCTTCTCCCTCTATACCTTTTCAATTGGTGGTATCATCAGCTCCCATGATTTTCATCATCATTGATATACAGACAACTCTTATGTCTGTGTATCCAGCCATAATCTGTGTTCTGACCTTTAGCTTCACATCTTCAACTCATTACTAGACATCTCAAACTGGATGTCCTGTGGACATCTTAAATTCAACTTGTCCAAAACTCAATTCATTACCTTTCCCTTAAATTCCTATTCTAACTTCTCTATTATTCTGGAGGGCACTACAATCTCCTATTCACCTAGGCTTGTAACATAAGCATTATTCTTGACTACTCACTACCCTTCCCACTCCATATCTAATTTATTGCCAGGGTCTTTCTACTTGCCTTTGTAACTTTTTATATTTTCTGACACTGTTGTTCAACTCCATCCAGGCCCCCAAGATCTTAAACCTGTATTATTGCAATACCCTTCTAGTTGGTCTCTGCCTCAGGTCTCTCCCTACTTCAGTCCTTCCTCTTCAACTCTGTCAGCTTGATCTTCCTAAAGCACAAGTCTTATCAAGTTGCTCCCTTATTCAATAAAATCCTGTGAATCCCAATTACCCACAGAATCCAAATAAAATTCTGCTTTGCTTTTAAAGTTCATCACAACTCAGTCCCTTCCTACCTATCCAGACTTCTTATTTCTTGATTCTCTCCACTTACTCTGTAATCCAATGACATTAGTCTCTTTGCTGTTTTTTCAATATGCCACTCCATCTCCCATATCTGAATATTTCCATTGGCTATCCTTGGTAACTGAAATTCTCTTTTTTTTTGCATCCTAACTTTTCTGGCTTCCTTCAAGTCTCAGATAAAGTTCAATCTTCTCCAAGAAGTATTAATCTTAGTGCTTTCCTTCTGAGATGACTCCCAATTTAACATGTTGGGTTTTTAACTTAGGTCTATTAAATCAAAGACCAATAATGTTTTCTTTGTACCAAGTTATCTCTCAAGTAGTCTTTTTTCTTAAGTGAATGGAAAACTTGTGCTGAATGGATATCAGGTCCATGAGAATATATCTAAACCATCATTTTGGCTCTAGACTTAGCCTGTCAACTGCTCCTCCAGAATCTGTCATTATCAAAAGACATCAGACATTGATAAGATTTTATCAATGGAATTATCATTTAAAAAAAAAGACATTACTATCTTCTTTGCTATGCTATGATACTTGCCCCAAGTACAATTAGACTTTCCCACATGACTTGTAAGTGAAATCTTTCATGTATTTTGTCTACTTCATTAGATAGAAAGCTTCTTGAAACCTAGAGCTGTCTTGCTTTTGTAATTGTAAATTCAGTGATTAGCAAAGTGCTTTTCATATAGTAAACAATGTGTTTTATTTATTCATTCATTCCCTGTAACTAAGAAAAACTAAAGACACTAGCTCCCTAGAACCTGAGAGACAAATTTTCATGTGTCATTGGTCAATCGGTATTATCATACTCAGTGTGTTCCATTCCTGGGAAAGCAAAGAGAGCTATCTGACCTTGTCCTTCAGCCAAGACTAAAAATCTAATCACTACTCCAGTATGTTTCCATTTAATATCATCTTTTTCAATACATAGTAAGGGATAATTTAATTTTAGTGCCAAATTCCAATGAATATTTTCATTAAATTTATGGCATGTGAATGTATATAAAAGTATAGGAGTTGGCATTGGATTATTCTAAGTCTTATATTCTCCAATTTTGTATGAATGTGCACTTTAAATATTTAGCTCCCTTTTCAATACAATTTTATTTTCCTTCTTTGTCTGCTAATCTTCTCTACTTCTCTAAACATGGATAAAGAGCCCCCATTTTCACTCTCTCTTCACACCTAGTTTTATTGATATAAGATTTACATAACAATATGTTTACTGCTTTAATTAATAAACTGAAACAGAGGTTAAGTTCTTGGGCAAATATTCTCACACTTTGTGATGATAAAGCTGAATAAAATGTTTGTGTGGGGGGCAGGGGGTCCAGTGTGTGGGGGAAGCCGAAGCAACATTTAAGGTGGGCAAATAGAATCTCCTGTGGAATAATCCTGGATTCTTTTTCCTATATCTGACCACATTTGGCTAAACATCAAGGAAAATGAATGGACCAATGAGACTCAAAGCCTTAGGCATTTCAAGGACCTATTTGCTGTTTAGTTTGTTTGACTTTGTAGCACCCTTCCCCCAGAAGTGATCTCTGGCTTGTGTTATTTTTAAAAATCAAATTGAATTAAAATTCAGTTTGGTTTAAGAGTTTCTGAGAACTTGTGACATCCTTTTAGCTAACTGGTGACACTTTGAGGTGTTACAAAGCCGGGGTTTGTAATCACTGTCATAGACCAACCCTTTCCTCACCTTTTAAGCTTTCTTCTGATCCAAAGAACATCTCTCTGCAATAAGCCTGCATCTTGGCACATAAGCTAAAGAAATGTATACCACCCCACCAACTGACAGTGTTCAATGCTGTTAATAGTCTGAACTCTGTGTGCTTAGTTCTCAGTTATTTTTAGTGCCTGAATTGAAATGCATAATATAGCTTTTTTCCCTTTTATTTAGAAAAATAATTATTGAGGCTAGATTCTGTCAACAACATCTTACAAAATGAAATAAGAATAGCTGGGAATTGTTTGGAACTACAATATTACTCCTTTTGCATTGTTAATTTGAGGAGTATTTTTAGTGGTTTATTTCATGAAAACAGAGCATTCTGTGTAGCCCACCATTACATTAGTTTATGTTTACTGTACTTTTCTTAAAATTACTGTTATAGGGGGTAGAGGATGCATATTTTCTTTCAACAAGGAAATGTATAAGCACAGGAAAAGCATATCAAGAGAAAGTCACTTTAGGGAATGCTTTCAGCCTGAAATAGGAAAACTACACCCACCTTACTTGTTAATGTTAATAGGGATTGTGTTTTTATCTTTGAATATATTCTAACAACATTCTTCACCAAGAGAAATCAATGTGTTCTCTTCTCTCTCCTGGATACCTATAGGAAATTTTTCATTTCCCCTAATTTCATCAAAAATAACTCAATGTTCATTTGAAAGTATAAGCTGAACTTTTGATAAAAATAATTTTACCATGTCATAGTATGATCTATTAACTTTGCTCTTTCATGATGAAAATTTCTTGCAGCAATATGATCACAGCTAAGGATTCTTCCTTGGCATAAGGAATACAGGATGACCTATGTAGTGTCAAAAATAAAGAGATCCCTTCCAATCAATGACTGCCTCCCTCACACTTCTAAATATTCTTCCAATAAAATCCCAAGGAGAAGTGGATTCTCTAGTATATTTAAAGGATATGAACCTTCCATTGCTATATATGGCAAAGACCTTTGAACTGCATGAGATCTCAAATTTCATCAGTTGGAACTCCCTTAATCAGGCCTCTCTCTAAATAAGAGAATTTATTTAATTTAAATATTCAATGAAAATCTATTGCCTATATACTAATCTGTAAGTATATTGCAAAGTATAAAGATGAATGACAATCTGTAATATCTCCTAGAAAAGCAAATCTTGGCCCTGCTGCTTAGTGATTGTTAACAAACTAAGTAATCATTATAATAATTATCCCATGGCAGGGCAGTTATTGAAACTTTGGATTATGATCTGGGAAAGTATCAAAGCCATGCTTATGAGAAGAACAATAGCACTAAATGGCCAAAGTTTCTGAATGATGATATAGTAACAACTAGCCTTTATATAGCACTTTAAGTTTTCCTGAAAGGAAAAAAGAATATTGCATGGGTTATTGGAAATACAGTTGTTCTGCTTATCTTGTACTGAGAAAAAATTGATGTGTAACTAAATTTTCCATATTGGCCTGGCTTCAGTTTAATTCTGTCTTTTCGATATTAACTGCCAAATATAATTTGAAAGATCATTTTGATCATATCTCAGTCGTATTTACTACAAGGTCAGTATGGAAGTTTTTGTTCTAAATGAATAGAACCATAATTAGGAATTCTCGTTCTTGGGAAAAATTCAGTTTCTAGAAATGACCTCCTCTCCCCTCCCCTAAGGAATCACCACCAACCATCCACTTTCTTGCCCCTGAAAGAGTAGGTGAGAGGCAAGTGGTATGGTTGTAAAGAAAGGACCCATAAAGATGGACAGAATCTTTAAGGGTGTTATGGACCAGGAAAAAGCTATGAAAGATAAGAACAACAAAAATGGTGGCATGTTCCTGCTCTTTCTCACAACTACTCCACAAAGAGTGATGAAGAACAATATCCAAGTGATATTTAGGAAATCTTAGAAGAAAACAAAATGGCAATTTTTTCAGCTCAAGTCAGAAAAGAGATATGGTCAAAGGCCTTTGAACACTGGAGAAGAATTCTGGTTATGCCCATTGCAGAACTTTCTAGGCTTTTATCCCCAAAGATTTCAATGAAAGAGGTCAAGGACAAAACATTTATTTAAATTATCTCCCTTTATAATAGAAAATAATTGAAAAGTAAGGCAATTTTCTTCAATTGGGGAGTGCCTGGAAAAATTATAGCATAAGAACATCTTGGGATATTATTTTGCTAATGAGAAGGCGAATGGTTTAAGTGAAACCTAGGAAAAAATATGAAATGCTGCAGTGAATTGAATAGAACAAGGAGAAAAATGATACAATAACAACAAAATTATAAAAAATCAGGGCAATGATCACCCAAGATTCCAGAAAACTAATGGTGAAACAAGATATTCACATAATAATTGGGTGGTGATGGATTCAAGATACAGAATGAGACCTATATTTGTGACCATGATTCAAGCTCTCTACTTAGTAGGTACTTAGTTGATGCTATTGGATAAATGTGTTAAGTAGGTTTTGTTGCACATTTCCAAATTCCTGAAAGTGGAGGTGCTTTGCTTCTGGAAGAAGATATTCTGTGTACATCTCCAGGTGGGTGGAAGCATTTCCTTCCCACTGACTGCCTACTTGGAACAGTTAGCATCTTTTAAACAGCCTGAACTGACTGAGGGAAAGGCCATCTTCCTCCATTTCCTTTTATAGGACCCATAGTCCCCCTTCAGGAATGGATTTGGAATTTTTCTGTTTCATTTGTCCTTTTCACATTTAGACATCACATTTAGAGGTGGTAGAATTCTCAGACTATGGATCTAGCCATGATGATCTTAAAACCAGAATTCTATGGGAGAAAAGCAACCAACCAATCAATCAGGTAAACCTTGAAAAATCAGGTTGCCTATGACTTGATCTTGGAATTTGAAATTGGAACATAGTGGGACTATACTGTACAAGCTGTGAATTGAAGCCCCTTACCTTCCTCAGAGTCTGATATAGTGAGGCAGGCATTATGATTCCTGGGTTTTGGGGGGATATATGTATGTTTGTTTCTATTATCCCTTTGCAACAAATATTTATTTGAAAACTAATCTGATAAGTGATTAAACAGAACTGTAGAAATATTATTATTGTGGACTGGAGCTAACAGAATATTACCTTAAAAGTATTGATGAATTCTGGGGGAAGGACAAAATGTAATATTTGGTCTTGAAGCAGTGGGGATCAGGGCAATCATTGTTACAAATGAACAAGCATTTCTTTCATTTATGGGTTTGAAGATATTCAACTATGAACAAAAATGACCATATGTTAGTTCCATATCTCATTCTGATAATTAGGATAATGAAAACTTATCTAGATAGATGTAATATTTTTCTGCCTCATTAAGCTGTCAGTCACAGTACTTTCAAAGATACTTTTTTATCAGTTGATTTTGTTTCTTGTCCCAGTTTTGATAACCTGCTACTTGTGAAAATAGGGTAGTCACAACCACTAAGAGCCTTGGTTTCTTCATCTTTTGAATGAGGATAATATCTTTCTACTTGCCTCATAGAGAGACTATGTAGGTCAAACAATACAATACATGTGAAAGTACTTTGGAAAGCAAAGAATGTTATATCACTTTTGAATCATCATCAGCAATAATATTAAAAATACCTTTTTGCTTATTAATCAATAAACTCTTATTAAGTTCCTGCCATGTGTTAGGCAATACTTTAATAAGCCTTGAGAATTGTAAAAAAGGCAAAGATAATCCCAGCTTTCAAGAACTTTACAATAAAATGGGAGAGACAATATGCAAACAAATATATGCAATTAAGATAAATAAAAAATAAATAACACAAGGAAAGTGTAAGAATTAAAGTGGAGTTGTGGAAGGCTTCCAGGAATTTTAGTTGGAACCTCAAGGAGGTCAGGAAGTCAGTAACCAGAATGAAGGAAAGAGAACATTCCAGTTTTGGAAGAAAGACAGAAAATTCCTGGAGCTGAGTATCATTGGATTAAAGAGTACAGGTCTAAAGGATCAAGGTGAGGGAAGACTGGAAGGGTAGATAAAGAATAGTTTATAAAGAGTTTTGAACACAAAAGAGAACATTTTTTATTTTATTCCAGAGGCAATAGGGAGCCATTGGAATTTATTGTGTATGTGTATGGTGTGGGGGGAGAATACATGATCAGATCTGTGCTTTAGGAAAATTGCTTTAGTGGCTGAATGGACAATGGACTGAACCGAACTGAATTGAATTGAGATAGGCTGTTATTGTTCATCTTTGGGTTTTTTTTTAAATCAAGTTAATTATTTTGGTGGGATATTGCTAGAGTCATCACTTAATTGACTGCATTTTTTCCACTTTCAGAATAATGGCTTCAGCACTGGTGATTGATTTTGACCTGTTCTATTCTAAAAACAATGTTAATGACATCTTTCGACAATACTAGAAACATTTCATGAAGCTGGTTTAGTTTTTAGATTTCTACATGAATTGCTTTCTTCTCTTTGCAATTTTTCTGTATGTACTTTCTTTAAAACTTCATAAACAGCTTCCTTGTTTATAAGAAATCATGTACAGTATATTGTGTTTCTCAAGGGTAATATCCATCCTTCTGGATACACTCTGCAAATGAGAGTGCTGTCATCATCTGTTTCTGGTAAGGTAATAAAGAGAAAGGGATTACATAGCTAGGCAACTTACTTCTTGTGGGAATAATTTGGGGTTTGTATACCTATTTGATTCTTAATTTATAAACTTACTATCAGCATTATCCTGATATTTAATAAAACATACTAGCATTAGAAAAGGAAACAACATATAGAATCAAAATTTAAATTAATCTTGCATTTGATAGATTGAGATAAAGAAAAATGAACAAGAAATATTATGCAAGTATACTATTTAAAAATCTATATTCTAAAGAGATTTATACACAATTGGTGTAGAAAATAGTTTATGAGCTAAAATACCCTATTCCCTGCCATATCATAATATCCAAGACATGGAAATTTAAGCCATATTTTTTATGGGAGCAGCATATTTAATGGATGGAGTTGGATTTGGAGTTATGCAGACATGGATATGAATTGCATCTCTACAACTTACTACTTTGTATAAGCTTAGCCAAGTCTCTTAACCATTCTAAGCATTGTTTTCCTCATCTGTGAAATGGTCTATGCTTACTTCATATATAAAACTAAGCTGTTATTCTAAGGAGAGATTATGCAGAATGGAGAGGTAAGGGATGCAACAGAAAAACTTAATTACAATAAGGGAAGTTAACCATTCTGCTAATATTCTAGAAAATAAATGGAATTAGATATGACTCTAAGGTCTAGTTCACACTCTCAATTTCACCTTTGCCTCAGTAAATCATGAATAACCATATTCAGAAGTTTAAAAGAACTTAGATAACCATCCACAGTAATCCAAGAGGATATACTTACCTTACCTATGGCATCAATGACCACTAGTAATAGGACATGCTCCACGATGTCTCTATTAGACAATGACAGGTAGAGCCAGATGATGGGTTGGGCCATAGTCTGGGCCAGATATGGATCAGGATAAGGGAGATGGTCCTGGATGTGAGGCTATCAGGGTTAAGTGACTTGACCACGGTCACACAGCCAGTTAGAGTCAACTGTCTGAGGCTGGATTCAAAATCCTGTCCTCCTGAATCCAAGGTCAGTGCTCTATCCACTGCACTACCTAGCTGCCTTTAGAATTATTAATATATATATATATATATATATACCATAGATTTATAAATATGTAGATGCAGACATAAAGATTTAATATATGCATGCACATATTTATCCATAAAACATATATACCTAAAGTAATTAGCTGCCATCCTTTCTAATAGACATCCCCTTTTATAAAATACTGAATCAAAATCCTAGAGTGAATATTAACTTTGTTACTGTACATAGAAATTTACCAATGAGTTACCAAAAGAATTACCACTGCTAAAAAAAAATGGAAGAATTTATAAAGTGGGTACCATATATTTGGTATTGTGTTGGTGCTAAGAATTTAAAAAGAAAAAAATGAGTCTCTACCATCTGGAGACTTGTATTCTTTTTGATGAATGGTCATATGAAAGCATAAGTAAATAATATAAATGATTATTAATATAAATTAATTAATAATAATAAATAAGGAAGGACTTCACTTAGAGAGTAAAATTTGAGCTGCACTTTTTGGTTTGCTTAGATTTTTTTATTCAAAAATTTCTTTCTCCCACTTCTGCCTCCCATTTGATAATGAAAGAAAAGCAAAATCTCTCTCACAAATTTCTGCTCTAGCCATATGAAATATATATACACATGTGTACACATAGATATTACATAATGTGTATATGTATATGTGTATGTATACTTATATATTGAGTAACATGGTTCATTATGACTCTTCTGTCATTATGTCTGTCATTATGCTAATCAGAATTTTGTCTTTCAACAATTCTTGCATTTATAATATTACTCTCAGGACATTACTTATTCTCCTTGTTCTACCTATTTCACTCTGAATCAGTTTGCACAAGTTTTAGATTTGTCTAGCTCTGAGAATGATACATTTAGAGCATCATTATAGTTCTACTATTTCTCCGTTAAATTAGATGAGTTACTCCTTTGAATAATTAGATAGAATAATGTTCAGTTCATATATATTAAATGTTGATATTGATTGGTCATCTATGTGATCTTTACTATGAGGGCATTTATGTGGTGCAATGGAGAAAGTTCTGGGTCTGAAGTCAGGAAGATTCAGGAAGACTTCGTGAGTTCAAATCCAGTTTCAGAAACTTATTTGCCGTGTGACCCTGGATAAGTCACTTAACCCTGTTTGCCTTAATTATTCAACGATAAAATAACTTGGAGAAGGAAATGGCAAACCCTAAATTGTATAGCAAAGAGTCAGAAATGGTTTTAAAATGACAACAAATCTTGAATATAATGTAGTTTTCTTCTTATCCCATTTTATAAAGTGTTTTTACTGAAATCTCATCTGAAATCATTATATTCACATTATATTCTATTTTAGTAATAAAAACAAACTATTTATTTGTTTGTTTATTTGTTTATTTATTTATTTATAAAGAGTTCTGGCCAGAGCAGACCATGGATGGCCAGGCTTCCCTGGCACCCATCTTCTAGGCAGGAGAGGACTGCTGGCTCTCCTGGGCCAATGCGCCCTCTGGCTACAACAGGCCCGACATGCACCTGATGCTGGTGATGGAACGCTGGGAGACCCCCTGCATGTACTCACTGGCCACCACTGCCTCCTCCCAAGGGGGAAGGGTCCTGGAGGTCAGCTTTGGAATGTCCATTTTGGGCAGCAAAGTGCAGGAAGCCAACATCCAAGAGCATTGGATCGTTGAGTACAATGATGGCATCTTCCAGCGGCTCCAGAAGTAGGCCCAGCATCAGCCCCATAAGGTTGTCCCCTTGAAAGTCTTGTGGGAAGAGGTGGTGCCCAATCTGCCTGATGGACATTTTAATGGAATTCTATATGACACCTATCCCCTCTCTGAGGAGACCTGGCATATCCATCAATTCAAATTCATCAAGGCTCATGCTTTCCGCCTGCTGAAGCTTAGGGGTGTCCTCTCACATCCTGGGGAGAATTGCTGAAGACCAAGTACATGGATATCAAAAAGATGTTTGAGGAGACCCAGACTGCAGCCCTGGTGGAGGCAGGTTTCAAGAAAGAGAATATCAGCACTACTGTGATGGACCTAGTGCCCCCTGAGGAATGCTGCTACTACTCCTTCCCCAAGATGATCACCCCAATAGTCATCAAATGCTGAAGATGCCAGTTTTCTCTTCCTACTTGGCTGACCCTGGAATGGGGGCACCAGGGACTCTAGCCTGCTAGGTTTTCTCAGTAGATCCCAGACAACATATTAACAGTACTTGGCAGGGGAACTTGACACAAGAAGAGAGGCAGAGAGTAAGCAGGGGATTGAGGGACTCTCTATTAGCCTATCTCCTGACTCAAGGCCCCAAGGGTAGTAAAGAGGATTCTGTTTTAATCCAACAAAAGCATATTAAGCTCTGGGCAGAGCCCAAAGCTAGACATTAAGGTTTAGGATTTTCCTGTCTTTTGATTTGTCTACCATCTTAGTCCTTGAAAGCGACTCAGGGCCTTAATTTGTTTCATTTGTAGAAAAGGTACATGTACCTGCTTGACAGGAAAATTAATAATTAGGCTACCTATATGGAAAGTTCTTCACCAAAAGCCTCTCCAAGGAATTGCTTTAAGGAACTAGGCTTCCCCTTTTATGTAGGACTTATCAAATGCTCAAAATGGTGCTGGAGAAGTCCAGAGAAGCCTAGAGCTTGGCTGCCTAGCTTTGAGGGGTTTATACCCCATTTTAGACAGAGTATTGCTAATACAATAGTGAGTCTAAGGGTCAAATGCTCCTATTATGAGGTTTCTCCTCATTGGAGGGCTTTAAAGAGTCAACATCTACTTGCTGGGAATGGGATTCTTGTTCAGATGATAGCTGAATTAGATTGGGTGGCTTCTGAGGTCTCCATAGCACCCCTTGGGATCAGGGAAAATGTTTTTATCTTTCTTTGTAGCCTCAGGGTGTAGCACAGTGCCTAATACTTAATACTTTCTTGTTTGACCAGTTAACCCCTTTCCTTTGAGATGGGTGGAGCAAAGAGTACCCTCATTTTATGGATGATAGAGAGGCAATGGATCTACTAGAGTAGCCAGAGTTGGAGAAGACCCAGGTTCTTGGCTCACTTCTGGTGCATACTGGTTGTGACTCTGGGCAAGTCACAGAGCCTAGTTCCTCTAAGAATCTTCTTCAGATTAAACTACAGATCTGCATCAGTAGAGGAAATTTCTTCTTGGAGTGTTCCCTTTCATCACTAAAGTCAGAAGTTCAGTCCCTTTTCCTTTATAAGTGAAAAAACTGAGAAGTGATTTGTTCTTAGACACTAAAGTTGGAGTTGGGATCTGAACTCGGGTCTTGAGTCCCAAAAGCTGAGGGACTCTAGGCTGTAGGCAAGTTCCACCATCTCATTTGTTCTCTTTCAGTCTGTTTCCCTATGGAAGTCCATTTGAAAGCCTTAATTTTTACTAATACATTGTGAGGCCTCCTCCATCTTTTATTCAGATTTTGGTGCTCTTCAGACCAGGTGCTCTACTGGGGTGGCAGAGGTCCTGTGGGGAAAGGGAAGGCCTTGTATCTTCTCAGTTATAGCAGAAAACCTACTGCTAAAATAATAAAGCAATTCTGACCTCAAAAAAAAAAAGTTCTGGCAGTGCATGTGTCAATCTCATTATCAGCTTTTTGTCAAGATATGACACTTATTCCTATTGAAACCAGTAGAATGCATGGAACAAATAGAACTTTCTTTAATATAAATAGTATCTACTAAACACAATTATCTACAATATAATGGGGATAAACTACAAATCTTTCCTCTAATATCATGGTTAAACCAAGGATGTCATAATCACCATTACATAGTGTTAGAAATGCTAACAATATGGATGTATTTCAGAAAAACCTGGAAAGACTTACATGAACTGAGCAGATCCAAGAGAACCTTGAATACATTAAGAGTGACATTATGTAAAGATCAACTATTATGAATTTAGCTCCTCTTGGAAATTTAGTGATCAAGGACAATTCTTTTTTTTTTAAGAACAAATTCATACTTTATGAGTAGTATTTGATGACATATTAATAACAAAATATACCTGCTTTGATTTGCAGTAAATTTACAAAACTGGCATAGTCTCTCTTCTTGAATTCATGATATAGATTGCAGATTAATCATTAGAAAATGAAATCCTTATCAGAAAATCCTATTTTCTCTGACTGGACACTGGGTTGGGTCCAGCCCTATCTTCTTCATTGATACTGCAATATCGAACAAATAGTCATAACAGTCACACATGGTTTTAGCTTTCTCCCATGTTTCTCCCCAGAAATATACTCCATGATGCCGGGCTAACACAGCACAAGAATCGGGGTATTCATTCATTGCTCGAGCCATTCGTTCTTTGAGGTCCTTTTCCTCGATAATAGGAACTATCAACATATCATCATATCTGTAACACCCTCCAGAGGGGCATTTCCTGATTCCTTTGATCATCTCCTGATGTGTAATTTTAAACTCCTGTCCTGGAAAGAGAAGGGTGGCCATCACAGCAGCCTTGGAATGAGTATGGATTACTGCTCCTGCTCCTCTCATAGTGCAAGCATTCATAAAGAGAGGTGTACACTGGCTTTTCTTTAGATTCTTGTATGGAGGAGGTCCACTGATGTCCTGTTCGTTTATGTCACAAACAAACATGCCTTCAGGCTGAATTCGTTCTTTTTGCACTCCTGATGGAGTAATGTAGATTTCATTGCCATACTTCAAGCTAATTCCTCTGCCAGTGCTGGTGATCCAGCCCAAATGGTAAAACTGCTTGCAGAGCTCTGGAATCAGATTTCTTAGATGTTCTTTGTCCTGCCAGGCCGCCATGAGAACAGCAGCGGTGTTGCGGTGCTGGGCAGGCGGCCCTGGCTCGGCCCAGGTGGCACCGCCACCTCTGGAAGCCCATCCCCGCGATCAAGGACAATTCTGAAAGACTTGTGATATACCATCCACATCCAGAGAAAAACTATGGAGTCTGAATATAGACCAAAACATGGTATTTTCATTTCTTAGAACTTTTTTTTTTATGGTTTTTCTTTCTGATGATTTTTTCCATTAGTTCTGATTTCTCTTTCACAACATGACTAATATGGAAGTATATTAAATATAATTGTACATATATAATCTATATCAGATTATTCTCTGCCATAGGGAGGGAGGAGGGAAGGGAGGGAGGGAGAAAAATGTGGAACTGAAAATCTTAGAGAAAGATAAATGTTGAAAACTACTTTTGTATGTAATTGGAAAAAACAAAATAATATTCAAATTAAGAAATACTAGCTATAACAATAAAATTTTAAAAAAAGAAACTGGGAGAATAAGCAGGCAAAAGGAAAAAAAGTCTCCTTTGTAGAAAATATGATTATTTACTTAGGGAATCCTAGTGAGTCAAGTGAAAAACAAAGTTAATAACATCAATAAATTTTCAGGATACATATATCATAAATATGCCTATATATTACTAATAAAATCTATCAGAAATAAATAGAAAAATATATGTCAAAATAACCACAGAATGTTTAAAATACTTTTAGTTTAATTACCAAAAGCAGGACAAAGGATCCTTGAAAACTTTAGGATTCTGAGAAGGCTTTTTTTTCTTACTATTAGCACATAAACAATTCATCTCCACAAATCTCTTTTGAGTGAAAATAAATGTATACTTTTCTACATTTCTCTTGATTCCTGCATTTCCACTTCAAAATTCTACTGTATTCTCCTATGCTATACAATCAATTCTAAAGTTCTTCAATGAGACCTTCAGGGTGTTTCTGTATCACTTCTTTTGACCCCCTTGTGAGACTTGCCCTGTGTGAGTTCTCCATAAAATAGTTTTTTTGGCAAGAATATGTCTGGCATTCTAACAACATGTCCAGACCATTGTAGTTGTACTATATGGTAATGTTGAAATGCCAGATGGTTTAGTTTGAGAAAAGACCTCAGTGTCTGGTATCTTCTCCTGCCAGGTGGTCTTCAGAATCCTCCTAAGACAATTTAAATGGAAGTGATTCAGTTTCCTGACATGGTGCTGGTAGATTGTCTAAGTTTCACAGGCTTAAACTTCAGTCTGTGAATCTTTCTAATATCTTTTTCTCTTCCATACTTTCTTTCAGTCTCCCAAATACTGAATTAGTTCTGGCAATGCATGTGTCAATCTCATTATCAATGTATCCCTCCCTGTGATCTTGTCCGTGGTACTCAGAACCTCTATTTGCTGTAATCAACAGTCTCACATATGGATGGTGTGGTGCTGACTGATGAAACACCTGTGTTTTCTTGGTGTTGTTAGACCAAAATTATCACAAATATCAGAGAATTGATACAACCTTTGTGGCATCTCAGCTTCAGAAGCTGCAATGAATGCATAATCATCTGCAAACAGAAGATCATCACCAACACTCCCTCTACTTTGGCTTTGGCTTGTAGCCTTTTCAAGTTGAAGAATTCATCATCAATATGGTAGCTGCCCTTGATGCTATGTTCATTCTCAGTGAAGGCATTTGATAACATGACTGAAAACAGCATGCTAAAATGCATGGAAGCAAGGTCAAAGTCTTGTTTCATTCCACTGGTGATTGGGAAATCTCTAGAGCATTATCCGCTATCCAGATCATGGGCAAGTCTTGCTGTCATAAAACTGACATACAATACTGATGAACTTCTCCAAGAAATCAAAGTTTGACATAATTTTCTATAAACCCTAATGAGTGACAGTATTAAAGATCTTGGTCAGAACTACAAGTGTTGTATACAGAATTCTGTTCTGTTCCTGGCATTTTTCCTGGAGTTGTTAGACAGCAAATACCATATTGACTATTCCTTGACTCTTTCTGAAGCCACACCAGCTCTCAGAGAGGTAAACATCTTCCAGGTGAAGGATCAGTCTATTGAGGAGTCTAGCAAGAACTTACCAGTAATTGCTAAAAGAGAAATACCCCCTATGATTGTCGTTGTCATTGCCTTTACCTTTATAGAGATGGACAATGGAGGCATCCTTGAATTCTTAGGGGATAACCTTTTCATGCCATATAACCTAGAAAATTTCAGTCAGTGTTTATTTTGAGCAATGGACCCCCCCCCCACCTTGCAGATCTCAGTTGGAATAGAATCAGTCCCAGGTGCTCTACAACATGAAAGGAACTTAATGGCATTCTAAACCTCTTTTTCAGTTAGAACTTCAGCTAGAGATGAGCTGACTTCAACTTGAGGTAAATGGTCAATGGCTTCTGCATTGATTGATGATGGTCTATTAACACTAGTGTTCAGTTCATCTCTCTACAATCATATCCTTATCATGAATCAATGTGGATTCAACAGCACTGAGTTGAGTATGTGAGTTGAATATCTCACAGTAGTTGAGATGCATCATAGGTCTTTGACCCATAAATAGGCTTCAGGGAATCATAAAAGCCTTTTGGTTGTTTTAATTCACATAAAACTGAATTTCATCTATCTTCTTACTAAGCCAAGAATCCTGAATCTTTTTAAGTTTCACTTGTCGTCTTTCTTTTGCAACAAAATTCCATTTGGAAGGCATTAAATGTTGCCTTCTTAGAAATGGTTGAATTATCCTGCTGGCAAACACTGTGAGTTCTCATTTTTCATTTAAAAGCTTCTGTATTTCCCCATCATGTATACCAGATCTCTGAAAACTGCCCATTTCCTTTCTGCTCCACTCTTGTCAGCTGTGTGTGGACTCCACTTTCCCTCCAAATTAGCAATAAATTGTTACCACTCAAACAAGCACTTTAATATCTTGGCATCAATTCCTTTGGTACACTGTTTCAGTTGATTGTGAATATTTATCTTGGAGAGGTTGAATCTCTGATCAGTCTAGCACTCTGAGTCATACATTGCCTTCTTCATTCTCACATGCTGTCTGTCTCTTTTCCTGACAATCACATAGTCTTTTATATGTCAATGTTTGCTGCAAGAGTATATCCAGAAGGTTTTGAAAACAGTGCATATGATGAGATGGTCATGAGATACACAAGTTTCAGTCGTAAGTGACCATTGCAGTTGCTGTTTCTAATTCCATTCTTCCCAAGGAATCCCTGCCATGTCTGGTAATCTGAGTCTATTCTAGCATTAAAGTAACCCAGAATTATAAACTTGTCTACTTTTGGAACATTGATAATAAATGTCTCCAGGTCTTCATAAAATTTTTCTTTTACTTTATCAGGGCTTGTCATGGTGGTAGCATAAGCACTGATGATGGTGGCATGGTGTTTTCCTTCAAGTGGCAATTGCATTGACATGAGCCTATCATTCACAATTTTGAGTAGACATTCAAATTGGTGATTAGATTAGTTTTGATTGCAAAACCTATCCCAGTTTCATAGTGCTCCCCTTCACTGCACCACTCCAGATAAAATGTGTATCCAGTCCTGAATTCAGTAAGCTGGCATTCATTTGCCAGTCTTGTTTCATGCAGCATTGCCATTTGGATATGATACTTGCTGAGTTCTCTTGCAACAAAGCTATTCATCTTTCAGATCTACTGGATTTTGTATTGTCTATGAGTGTGCACTGATGGTGAGTGTGTGTGTGTGTGTTTCTACCACAGGATAAGACCCCTACCTGTCATAGTTATCAGGCTTAGGTTGGGAGTATCTTTCTAGCCCCTTCCTTATATCAGGAGGTTAGTACTGGCTGCTCAGATATTCAGAGAGTACAGAATCCCAATGTAGCTCCCAGTGGGGAGATGACCCTATGGCCTGGACTGCCTGTGTGCAGGGTTATGACTATAGGAAGCTGTAGTCCAGCTCCTAGTATGTCTATATCTGCTGCTTTGTCACTTGACTATTGCCATAAGATTTTGAGATAGGAATAGTAAATGGCATGGGCAATGTCTTTTGATTTGCGCATAAATTGGGTTTAAATGAAGCAGAAGTCATTGGCCTCACTTCCTCTTCTTGGCTCAGAAAGAGATAGATGAAATTCAGTTTTATGTGGATTATAACAATCCAAATGGCTTTTATGATGCCTGGAAGGTTATTTATGGGTCAAAGACCTATGAAGCATCTCAACGACTATGAGATATTCAACTCACATACTCAACTCAGTGCTGATGAATCCACATTGATTCATGATAGGGATACCATCACACGAAGTCATTGGCTTCACTCCCTCTTCCAATGTCATTATGATCCAATGGCAAGATAGAGTCAAGACAAATGTTCATGACTCTAGATGCTGTGGATGACTTTGGTATCTTCAATGTCTAATGACGCTCCAAATATTTCACAGTACCTGCTTCAGCTGCCTGTAGGCATTGGAACAAATTCTTCTCATCTTGCCCATTCCACCAGTGGAAGACTTCACATGCTTGGGGGAGACAATCCCCAACTTACCAATGAGCTTGAAACCTCATCAATTACCCTCAACTTGGTTTAACTTGTCTGTGAAAACGGTTTGCTGGGGTGGGACACTGTGCAAATTATAGCTTTTTGGAGTCACAGGTGAGAGTTAGTGGCTCAGGTGGGTGTCAAAGGGGGAAAGCAGCCCTAAAAAAGGCTCAGTGGCCCTCGCACCAGAGGTACTAGTCTTCCTTGAACACATGCTATACCTTCAGAATTCTCTAGGTCCTAACACACTATCATCTTACCACAATCTCTTATGACTTCTTCTAGGTTTTTAACTATTTCTAACCTTTGTTATTATTATTTTGGTGATTTGACTATAGAAAGGACCTGCTTTATGAATGACTGCTACAATAATAATCTTTTCCTGATCAATAAAATATAATCAATTTCATTTTGTGATGTTACTTAATTATTGCAATGCCTAGCATCACAATTGATTCTTTTCTTAAAGACATGAAACTGTGTAGTCTATAAGATTTTGGCTATTTTCTTTATTTTCTTTCTTTTTCTGATGCATTCATTTAACTTAGCATCATACCTTGCACAGACTGAATTGAATCAATAGGTGAAAAAAAGTTTGGTATAGATCTACAAGAATGATCTTTTTCCCCTCAAATGGTTAAAAATTATTATCTAAAACCCAAAGCTACTATTATTTGCAAAAATGCCCACTACAAATTGCTCTTCAATATAATTATAGAAATGTTAACTGTAGCTATTACAAGAAAAAGAAATAAAGAGAATAAACATTGGTAAATAAAAGACTAAAATATCTTTACTGACAGAAGATATGAAGGTTTACTTAGGAAAACCCAAAAGAATCAACAACAATGAAAATATCTAATCAAGATAATAATCTTAATGAATAAACCACAAAAATTAACAGAATTTCTAAATATTACTAACAAAATCAAGGGGAAATTATGGGAAGATGAATGTAATTTAAAATAACAGTAAAATATATGAACTATTTTTGATTTAACTTACTAACAGACATATAGCATTTATATAAAGATAATAGCAGAACTGTTTTATAGAAATGAAGATTAAAACAATTGCACAGATAGTCAATATAACAGACTTACATGAACTAATATAGCACATATAACATGTAGTAGAAGAACTCAACTTGAATTTAAGGTGGACTCAATTTTCAGTCTTGTTCTGATATTTACTATATATGTGATTAATAAATCACTAACTTTTCTGAGTTACAGTTTCCTCATTAAGGCAAAAAAAGATGATATAATAATGCCAATAGTATTGTCTCACAGAAGGATATAAAGATAAAACATATTGAAATTCTTTCCATACTTTGAAACTCTATCTAAATGTCATCAATTATTAGTAATAATTATTAATGAGAGAATGTACTATAGTGGTTAGAAAGCTAACTTCCATGTCAGGAAAACCTGGTTTCACATCCTGCCTTTTATATATTCTATAAAATCTGCCAAAAATCACTTAATCTCTCAATACTTCAGAAAACTCTGAAATTATAAATTGCAGAAAAGATACCAATATGTACTAGTAGAGGTTGTTTTATTATTGTGAATTCCTTATGTTAATGAAATCTATAGTTATACATAAATAGATATTTGTCTGTAGCTGTGTTTTCATTGATGCAGAAGGTTTTATTCTGTTAGGTGATGGTCTGGAACCACTTTCTACAAAACTACTTTCCAATTTTCCTAATAGGTTTTGTTGAATAATATGTTCAATCCTTGGTAGTTTGTGTTCTTGAGTTTGTTCTATGTATTTAGTTCTGAATCTTGCTTATCTAATATATTATACAAATGTATCCCTACACTAGTGTAAATTTAAATTTTAATGTGCTATCACTTTTAAAATCATAAAATATTTAAATACAATTTATATGCGAACTAAATGCATACAGTAGTCAATGGTATGTAATTGGTATCACAATATCAATTTGCAGAATGAATGTGATAACTTTGAAAATGGCAATCAGACCCTTTAAAGAACTAGACAAAAAAGAAAATGAAAATCATATGGAAAAAATAAGATTTTAAGGGAAACCAATAGTAAGAAATAGGAAATGGTATTAATAAACATCAAATGATACTACAGAACAGTAAAGATTTAAGAAAATCTTATACAGATAAAAAGAAAATATTATTAGATAAGTAGAACAGATTAGATAAGTAAAATTTAGGACCAACTGCATATAGTGGTGTTATTGTTCAAAATCCCAAAACACAAATGACTGGGGAAGAAACCCATTATTTGACAAAATCTACTGGGAAAACTGGAGAGTAGATTTATAGAAAGTGGAATTAAATCAACATTTAACACCATGAATTATAATATATTCCAAAGTGGATCAATGCTCTAAATATAACATATCATCATCAAAACTTAGGTGATGGAAAGTTACAGCTTATATAGGAGAAAATTATAGGCAAAAGATGTGCATTTAAAAGAAATAAGAAAAACAATTAACTAAACATAGCAAGCTTTAGTATAACTTCAATGCACCTAGAATAAGCAAAAAATAAATAAATATATGTACTATTAACAAATATTTTACACCAAATATTCCTGATACAAGTCTTAACAGCTAAAATTCATAGAGAAATGACAAAAATTTATATGAATGATATAACCATTCTCCTGCAGCTATAAGATCATGGGTCAGGTTCAGGCAATTCCCAATGAAAGAAACACAAACTATCCACAAAAATTTTATATGACCTTCAGAATTATTTATTAGAGATATGTAAATGAAAACATATTCTACACATCAAAATGACAAAGATGGTAAAAGATGACAAAATTAGGGTTGGGAATGTGGGGGAGAAAGAATGATATTTTTAAGCATGTATTAGGTTCCTTTGGAAAGCATCATGGAATAGTAAAATAAAAGTATTCATAATTCATAAATATTCATATTTTGGGCTCAGTAATCCAATTTTAAGTTTTCAATCTTAAAGTTGTTAGAGAAAGAAAGAAAGGTCTGATATATACAAAAAATATTCATAACAATCTTATTTGTAATGATAAAAACTAGAAATAAACCAAGTATTGGTAAATCACTAAACAAATCATTGTGCGCCAGTATAATGCACTGTTGAAGGTAGTATGAATGTGAAAAAGAAAAAACTATGAAAGTCATATGAAGTTTTGCAGAGAGGATAAAAGTAGAACCAATTGAAATATATAGACGTGAATTTTAATTATATTAAAAAATCAAATAACAAAATACAGTGAACAATGATATTTCCTTATTGTTTAATTTATATATTTGTTTTATTTAGTGATAAATAACAGAACAGAATTACATAGACAATCATTCACAACCAGTTCTATTGTGTGCTTAGCTTAACTTTTTAGGTACTTGAAGTTTTTGTTGCTTTTTGTTTTTTTTTTTTCTATAATTGATTTTCCTTGGGAATGTTTTTCTAGATAGTCATCCATCCACAAAATATAATATATACTATTTTATTTTATCTATCTCTTTGTCTCTCTATCTCTCTATGTAGCTATCTATCTATGTCTATGTTTTGGGGCAACTAGGTAGTGAAGTGAATAGAGTGGTGACCCTAAAATCAGGAAGACATGAGTTCAAATCCAGCCTTAGATATTTGCTGTATAATCATACAAAAGCCTCTTAACCTCTGTTTGACTCAGTGTCCTTATCTGTAATAGGGACTAATAATAATAGTACTTACTTTCCAGGGAAATTTTGAGGATCTAATAAGATAAAACTGCATGGAGGTTAGCCCAGTGTCTAGCAATAAGTAATATAAATGTTATATAAATATACATATTAGTTCATATGTATATCTATATACATACATATAAATATATATTATATTAAATATTTATAGATTAATATATAAAACATGATATATACAGATCATCAAACAAAATAAAATATTGAATAAATAGTAAAAACAAATTTGATCATAAAAATTAAGTAAAACATTCTAAAAAGCATTCACACTATATATATACATATGCGTGTGTGTGTGGAAGAATATTTAAAGAGGGAGAGCAGCATTTGAACTAAGTTTTTAATGATAACAACTTTTCAATAGACAAAGAGAAAGAAGGCATTACAAATATTTGGAACAATCAAGTAGGTGGACTAAGAGATAGGGCATTAAACCTGGAGTCAAGAAAAATCACAGTTCAAGTTCTGCCTGAGACATTTTTTAACCATGTAATATTGATCAAATCACTCAGCAGCTGTTTGCCTCAATTTCCTCACCTGTAAAACGGGAATAAATAATGGCACTTACTTCCCAGGGTGGTAGTGAGGATAAAAAGAAATAATATTTGTAAGGCATTTTGAAAATCTTAAAGTACTACATAATAAAGTACTACATTATTATTATGATTATTAGAGAATCAATGAAGGTAAAAATGCAGGAAATCACTGGTTTTGTCTAGCAAGCTGAATGAGACTTAAAGAAAAATATTCTAGAGTGAGCAGGGATGATAGGCTGTTCCATGTTGAAGAGGTCCTAAGTTCTTAGAGAAGCTCCAGGATGAAGTATCAATCCATCTTCATTTTTTAAAAAAGATAAATCTGCCTTTTTTATTGTTAATGGTATTCAGATTTTTAATCAACTAGAATAAGCAGAACTTCCATTCTACAAAGAAAGTGAATCATTTAGTATGCTAGTCTTGAAAAGGTGGGAAAGGTTCTTCAAATTACATAAATCTATTTCCAGAAGGTTTCTCACCAGAACTCTTCAAAATATCATGTTCAGATAGTGCAGACAAATGTTAAGGTGAAGTTCATTTCCACTGAACCAATATCCCCAGCCTTCTGAGATTTCCCTGTCTCTACACAATATCCTTATTGTTCTTTCTGTTAATGTCTATTACAGAGAAAAAATATATTGGCTGTTGACATTTGGGAGGCATTCTTCTTTCCCCAAGAGCAGCCATGTTTTTTTGTTTTAAGATAGAAATTCCATATAAAACACATTTTAATTGAAAATAGCCTGATTCAATAAAAAATCCTGAAAATAATATTTTTAAATTGAAAATAACATGAAACATAAAAATAAGACTCTATTAGTCTTTATGATTTGCATTCTTATAAACTTTTCAAGTATTTAATATCTAAAAGAAAAAAATTCCTTTCATGTTCACTGAATCAATTGCAGCTGAATCAAGGCTAATAAAATTTCTCTCAGATTGATGGATGCTAAAAGAAACAAAAAGAATTTTTGCAATTAATGGTTCCTCCTAGCATCAATGAAACTAATGTAGGTGAATCAAAATTAAATTACTTTATATTAATGCTAAATTAAACAATATCTTCAAATTTGATAATTCTTATCTGATAAGATATGCTATCTAACTTGTCATAGTAACCAGCTATGCAGTGAGACTTCTCTTTTAATAAAAGCATTGTAGAATTGTTAAGCTGGGAGGGATCTTTTTTTTTATCATTTGTTCAAATTCTTTCACTTTAAAGATGAGGAAATTAAGTTCCCAACAGATCAAATGATTTCCCAAATAACACACAATTCTTTGTCAGAATGACAAGACCCCTGTTATGTTTCTTGAAAGCTCTTTTGAATCTCTTTCTTCAATATCACAGTGTCAAGTTACATATAAAAGACAAGAAAGAAGAAAGTCATTTTTCCCAAAAAACATCAAAACAAATTAAAAAGCAAATTTGGGAGTTTCTAATTATTGTTTGCAATCATAGGCAGGTACAGAAAATTGGTCAAATATGCAATATCAATAATTTTCCCCATTTTTCATGTGTTTCTGAAAAATATGATACATCATATACATCTTTTATTAAATTCCTTTAATGGTATAAGGTAATGGAAGTTGAGGGAAAATAGTGCATCTAGATTGCTTTTATACCACAGTCTCTCACTTTCTCTGATGCGACCTCTTTTTTCTGGAAATATGCTTTTAATGCTTCTGGGTAGTGACCTGATGCATAAGTTGCATATCTATCTGACATCAGACATGGGCATACCTCTTCTTTGGCTCCCCAGCTGCTAACATAGGACTGTACACATTGTAAACATTCAATAAATATTAAATATTGATAAACAACAATTCCAGAGTTCTCCAATTGTGTTCTACAAAGCAGGTCTAGATAGAAATCCTTTAAAAATTTTGACCCAATAAAATTAACTTTCTCTCCACTGACATTTCATATCACTAAAATAAAGTTTTGGAAGTGTGCTTTCAGTATTTGGATCTCTGAATAATATAGTATTACTGAAAACAGAAATGATCTTAAAATCCAAAATATCATAGCCCTTCAATCATGATATGTGAGTACATGTTGTCTTTAACTTCAGTTATTTTTAAATTAATATATTTGGTATACTATAAGGTATTAAGTATTAAGACAGCAGAAAATTCAATTACCCAGAGCTGGGTAACTCTCTGACAAGAGCAGACCAGATTATTATTTCTTGACATACCTTAATGACAATATAACTCCAAAAGTTGAAAGATTCATTAAGGAAAATTTCTATTTTGAATGATTTTCTCCAAAAGCAAAAAGTTCTTGATTTCTGGGGTGAATTTGATGGGAACCCTTGAGGGGTGGGGGAAAGAGATCACAGTACCTTGGAATTTGAGATAGGCAAGGAGGGGAAAAAAGGCAGATTCAGTCATAGATGTAATTAGATTTAAAGGGAGCACATTTGAAAGGGAAGATATTTTGGAATCAAATTCAAAGGGGGAGTTATTTCAGAAGAACTAAAAGTTCTAAAACTTATAATTGCCAAAACATAGAAGAACATTTTTGATGAAGAAATCAAGAGTAAAGGTGATTAGAGGAGTTTCTTTTTAAAGAAATCAATAGGGATGCCAAATTCAGTAACATAGATTTAAAAAATAAAAACATAGGAGACTCTCCTCAAGGTGGTTTATGGCAAAGAAGCAAAAAAGTTTAGCACTTTCACAGCTACTCCAGTAAGGAAACATTATAGGAAATACCATGTACAAACTCACAAATGTTTATGAGCATAAAGAAAAAGTCAGAAAACTAAGGAAAAGATTCAGTCAGAGAAACACCATTCTTCATGCCATTGAAGTGCAACTCACTGAAACTTTCCAGACTTGAATGAATCAGGGGAAAGGGGATCCCTGGAATCCACCCAGACAGACCACTCCTATAGATTGCTCCATGCATAATATAAGGATGTAGACCCATCTCATCCAGTTAGACATCATTTTCCCTCCTGCATTATTATATCCAGTCTTTCCTGATGTTGTTGGTGAGGAACACAATATCCATTACCCAAATATTAGATAATACACTTAATACCAAAAAAAGGTCTCACCATTTCTTCCAGAAGTGCACAAAATTCAAATTTAGAAACTAATGCTAAAGAAATGAATGAAAGGGAGGAAAAAACTAATGGTAAAGAAATATGGATCCAGTGATGTTCAAGAAACAACCTCAGAAAAAAATAGCTATATATCATTAATAAGTAAATAGTATTATATTGGAGTAGCTAGAATCAAGAAATATTAAAATGATTGTATAAAAGAAAGCAGAACCCTAGGAAATGAGAGAACTAAAGAAATGTATTGGAAAGAAGTTTTACAAAAACTGTAAATCCTTATCCACATTAGACTCCCTTGAGAATTCTATTGGACCAGATAGTGAGGCACTCAGCATGTAATTATTAAACACTACAAGCCAGGTACTATGCAAAGCATTGATAGAGATAAATTACTCTTTGACATAATAAAAAATATTAAAACAAGATCAACAGGCTGAACTTTGAATTTTTCTCTTTCACGTGTATCTTTTAAATTATATACTGTTCAATTCTGCTTTCTAATGTGTTACCCTTCAATTTTATGGGTAAGTCTTAGAAAAGCTTTAGAACAAGTCTTAGAAAATATAAGATACCAATTAAAAATTTAGAAACTAATTTGGAAAAAAAGTCAAGGAAAAGTAATCTAATAATCATTGAAATACCTGAAAATCTTAACCATAAAAAGTCTGATATCATTTTTCAGGATATGCATGTAGCCTTCAAAGACTTCTTAGAACAATGAGACAAGGTAAAACTAGACAGAACCCACTGGCTATGTCTTGAAACAAACACCAAAATGAAAACTCTGAGGAATGTCATAATTGAAATTTACAACTTCTTTGTCAAAGACCAAATATTGAAAGAAAAAAAAAACCCTCAGGTATCCAGAAGTCTGAGTTAGGATCACATAAAAACTGACAGCTACCACAATTAAATAGAGGAGAATTTGTATTCCAAC
Source organism: Macrotis lagotis (assembly GCF_037893015.1). Lineage (NCBI taxonomy): Eukaryota > Metazoa > Chordata > Mammalia > Peramelemorphia > Peramelidae > Macrotis > Macrotis lagotis. The sequence goes on along the minus strand of NC_133664.1, from coordinate 188,457,003 downwards.
ATTTCAGAAGTCCACAGATAAAGCTGTAAAATCTAGAATAATTTAATTGCAAATCATAGAAGTTGAGAGAAATATGGAAAGAAAAATACCTTTGAGCATAGGCAGGGACTAAACAATGACAAAATGCTTTTACTCAAATAGTGGGAAAGAAACAAGTATAGCATCACAATCTTAGGGTTTTCAATGATCATAGAGGAAATAAATAAGGCAAATGACATGGGAGCAATTTTGATGATCTTTAGAGGGGGAAAAGGGGGGAAGGGTAAAGGAATACAACAGGGAAAAAAGAAAAACATAATCAGGTTGTCCAAGAAGACTATACAAATCTGGAAGAAAGGGTGGAAGGGGACAGTTAAATGTGTTTTCATCTGAATCATAAAATGGAGGGCTGGATGGACTCATATATGTGTTATGCAGTAATATTTCATACATCAGGGAATCAGGAGGGAAATGAAAGATGAGAGAGAGAGATTAAGTGGGAAATGATTTTTAGAGCAGAATTTGTCAAAGTAAATTCTATCTTTGGAGAGCAGTAGTTCAAGGGTGAAATGAAAGAAACTATAGTTAGCTCTTGAGAAATGGGAAGAGAAGTTGAACAGAAGCAGATTATATCAAATCTAATTAACCAATGTTGAGCACAATACTCTCTCTACAGGGATGAAGGGAGAGCAAAGAAAAAAAGTATTACTAGTATAGGATAGAGGAGAATACACAATAATGAGAAGAGTGAATGTGAATAGGATGAACTTACCCATAAAATGTTGAAGGGTAACACATTAGAAAGCAGAATTGAACAGTATATAATTTAAAAGAAACACACTTGAAAAAGAAAAATTCAAAGTTAAAGTAGGGATTAAAGAAACTTGTTATATTTCAAATGAACTCAAACAGGCCAAGGTACAAGCAATCATGATCCCAGACAAAGTAATAGTAAAACTAAATTTGGATAAAAGAGTTAAACAGGAATATTGTATTATCTTTAAAGACATTCTAGGCAAGAAATGAATATCAAAATTTAATATACATGCTCCAAGTGGCAAAGAATGTAGCTACATCAAAGAATGTTGATTTGCTGGAAAAATCAAATAAATAACAATATAATATAATAGTTGAAGATCTCAAGTTTCTTTCTCAAGCCTAGGCAAAAGACTGACACTTCCAGCTGAATACTCATTAGTCCACTTAACAATCAAAATGTTTTAAAAGGGAGTATTTTACTTCTTTATCAGTTTATTCTAACTATTCCCCAGATATCATTTTTTGAGAATACTATCCTTGTATCATCTATTATTCATTGTCTTCCTTTATATATGATAAATTTTCAACTTTTTGTTTCTACCTTAAGAATATCTCTCTTGTCCATTTCATTCTGTTCACTCATATGATCATTACATTCATTTAGGTTTCTATCACATCTTCTCTGAACTATTGCAATAACCTTCTAATTGGTCTCCCTGCATCTAGTCTCTCTCTACTCCAATGAATGTTTCATTCATCTGCCAAAATAATTTTCCTATATCTCAAGTCTTCCTAAGCCAATTGCTATGTTCAGAATTCCTCAATGAATACTTATTAACTATACGATAAAATGTAAACTCTCCTGTTTGGCATTTAAAGGCTTTCCAATTCATGCTTCCATAATACATTTCCAACCTTATCTTACATTACTTCCATCACATTTTGTGTTTCAGCCAAATTGGTCTGTTATTCTTTGCACTTGGCATTCCTCCTTCACCTTCGTGGTTTTTCTCATGATAGATTTCCCCCCTCCCCTTAACTCTACCTTTTTTATATTTAACTATCTTCTGGACTCAGTTAAGAATCTATCTCCTTTGAAAAGCCTCTCTGATTCCACTAGTTAGTGGTCTCTCCATCATCCAATTATCTTCTGTTCACTTATGTGTTTAGTTGCTGGCAATAAGACTCCAATCTATTTTTTCAGGTTTATTTCACATTTCTTCCATTCATACACTACACAATCACATTCAAACTGACTTACTTGCTATTTCCTGAACTTAGCACTCCATTATACACTTCTGTCTCTTTGTACAGACTGTCCTTCATTCTTGCATTGCATTCCTTTCTAGCTTACTTCAAGACTCATGAATCTATTTCTTGTAGGAAAGCTTTTCTTATTCTCCTTTATCTTAGAGCTCTTTCTGTCTTCTTATAATCATATACGTACAAATACATACAAATATATATGTATATAGACAGTTATCATGTTATAGCCCTCAAGTAGAATGGAAGTTCATTAAGGGCAGGATTTGTTTCTGATTTTGTGTTCATATCCCCAGCACATGGCACAGTGTTTAATAAATCAGTCTTTTTTAGATTGAACTGAATACTATATCTTCTAGTAGGATGGAAATTCCTTGAGAATCAGGATAATTTTTTGAAATTATATTTCCTATTCTTGAATACCTACCACAGTGCCTAATATTCAATAGACAAATAATATATATGCTTACTGAAATGAATTGAAAAGAAAGAAGCAGAAATGGTTGGATAACAGAGGGATTACCCAATTGCCCTTGGCAAATTAATAAACAAAGAAACAAGCTCTAAAGGAACTTGGAAAAACTGAGATAGTTGATTTCTGAGTCATAGAAATAGAGAAGAATAAAAGTCTTTATTTTCAAAAAGGAGAAAGAATGTGTATATAGTCTATTAAACAATATGTCACTAAGCTTTAATTCTTGGCAAAATTCTATTAAGGAGCTTGCTAATATACATCTAGAAAAGGATCACAAGAACTAACAGTTTCATCAAGAATAATGCTTGTTGCCCTAAATTAACTGAAACAGGTGCTGGACCTTCTATAGTAGAAGGAAGTCATGGATGAAAATCAAATTGGAATGATTTCTTTCCTTCTGTGATAGAAAAAACAATTTTTTTTCCAAAACATTTTAAAATAGCATTTTTTGCTATACTTGTGAACAACATTGGGGTTAAAATTGATCAACTAATTGGGTTAAAAATGACTAGATTAAAAATGAAGTATTTAATAGTATGATCTTAAGTTTTTAGGAGATCTTTTGTGGAAGACCCCAAGGATCAATATTTGTCTTATTCTGCTTGGCATTTTTATTAAGGTTTTGGTAAAAGGAATATATGGCATTCCAATCAAATATCAAAATTACATCAATCTAGAAAGGATAGCTCATAGAGGTTTGAATGGTGATTTTAATCTCTTAAAAGTGAATTTAATTTAATATAGATCCATGAGTTTAAAAAAATCATCCACACAAGTACATGATTGAAAGGGTATATTTAGAGACCAACTTTTCTTCTGAAAAGAAAAGATTTTTTTTTTATTTTACAGTATCACATGGCTGCCAAAAATGCTAATGTAATCAGGCTGCATCAAAGAGTCATGGTATCCAGAATTTCTGAATTATTAGTCCTGGTATATTCTGCTCTGATCTGGTCACATCTGAAGTATTGGGTTTAGCTTTGGGAAGAACATTTTAGAATGGATGCCAACAAGCTAGAGAATCTTTTGCAAGAAATAGGAAACTAGAATGGCAAAGAATTTAAAGATTATTTGGATTGGAGCTGTGATTTTGTTGATGTATAAAACTTTCAGAGAGGAAATTCTCTTTAGCAAGGCAGATCAGAAACTTCAAACTGAAATATTGGGGAGTCACTTGGATAACTGAGATGAAAAGTGAATTGTTAATAGCCATATAGCCAGTAAATGTCAGAGGCAGAATTCAGGTTTTCCTAGCTCAGAGACCAGCCCTTTGTTTGCTACACCCTGCTGTATGATGAAAATTTTAAGGAAAAATGATAAATTCTATATTTCCTTTTACCAGTAGTAAAATAATATTAATGGCTAGCATTTTTGAAATACTTAAAATCTCACAAAGACTTTACAAATAGTGTCTCATTTAATTATCACAAAAATCCTGAGAGGTGATGCCATTATTACCTCATTTTGCAGGTGAAAGTTCGCTGAGGAAAACTGAGGTTAAATGCCAGTAAGTGTGTAGGCAGGATTTGAATTTGAGTTTTGCTGACTCCCTTGGTTAATCCACTGTGCCACCTGACTGTTCACTACACCACCTAGTTGCCTCAACACTAAAAATGTAAAGTTGAAATATTATCTTTAGTACTGCATTCTTTTAGGCAGTTGTGTTTAACTGTGTGGAGGATTTTATTTTGTAGGTGGTTTCTTTGCACCAAGTAACAAAAAAACAGGGGGTCATGATACTGTGGAGTGGAGTTGAGGTTCAAATCCCACTTCTAGCATGTGATAACTATACAGTCATAGGAAAGGGGATGAGAAAGGAAAGAAGTGGCAAACATTGTGCTAAGGGCTTTGCATATAATTGCTTAATTTCTCTGTGTCTCAGTTTCTTCTCCTATCTAAGTAGGTAAGAATGTCTGTTCTATAAAACCCCTAGAGTAATTTCAAAGGAATGAATTTCTTAAAACAATGACCTGCACAAATATGAATCATGTGAATTACTATTTCTTAATTTTAGAGACCTTCAGCTACCTTGTTATTGAGTCTCTAGTGTTTCACACATTTCTTTGACTAAATTTATGATTTCACAAATGTGACAGGTGCGATGGAAAAGGGAACTAGATTTTGAGTCAGAGGACTTAGATTCAAAACCTGACTCTGTCATTACCTGTGTCCCACATTACCTGTCATTTAACCTATGTAAACCTCATTTTACTACTCTGTAACAAAGGATGGAATTGGATTGGATGGCCTTGAAGATGTTTTCCATTCTTTGATCTTTGAGTCCATGAGCTACCATTGAAGTAACACTCTCCTTCTACCAATACAGACTAGAACCTATTCTGCAATTCAGATGGTTGTCATGCTCCACCACTAAAATTCTGATTGTTTAATCAATATGGCCAGGACCACGCAGTCAGTATATGTTAGAGGTAAGATTTGAAACCAGGCTGTACTGGCTCCAACTTACCATGATACACTAATACTCAGATATGAACTTTTCAGGAAGTAAATACTTATAAAAATTATTCATTTTTAGTCTGAACACACAAAGACACACATAGAAAGAGCATATATGTGTATATGTATTATATAATAGTACCAACAGTGAGCATTACACAGATCTCATTACACAGATCTCTACTATGCATATCTTAGTTTTCTTTTAACATAATTAAAAAATCCAACTTGTTACTTTCTAAGTCAACCTGCTTTTCTATGCTTCTTTCTAATTGACTGTGTCACTTGAATCTTCAATGGCAAATTATCATTTTTTTCAACCAAAAAAAAAATCTCCTATAGTTGAAGCACCCTCTCATGCTAGCACTTTTATTCAGGCTTATGCCTAGAGAAAAAGAACATTGCAGACTTCTTATTTCTAAAGAAAGGATGGTACCAGGGCCAGGTTTCTCTGGGTCCTTGTTTATCTTGGGTTCAGTTATTGGGTTACAGAAATATATTAGACTTTTAATCCCAGGGGAAAATTGAAACTGTGAGAAAGACAAAATCTGGCTGACCTCCTAGAAGAGCAGACAGCAAGTCCTGCTGAGAAACAACAGCAGCAAAAACAGAGGCTATGGCTACTGAGTTTTAGTGGTGGAGATGACAACCATCTGAAAAATATTTTAACTATGGAAAGAGTAGCTGCATTCTCCCACTTCATCTATATTAGGTGGATAACAAATGGCAAATTGTAATCTATATGGGTAATAGTGTCAATGAAAGATCAACATTATACATGATACTTGCTAAATTTGTTATGCCTCATTAGCATTGTGGCTTATTACAGAGAACTACACAGTTCCCTGGCATTCCCTCATGGGCTGTCCTGATGGATAATGGAAATAAAGAAAGGCAAGGTACTGGTGATACAAAGCTCACATGGCATCGTCAGGGGCCTAGTTAACTGGATTAGGTATGCTCCAAGTTTTCTATCAGAGACGTATATTGATCAGAATTGATAGTCATGCTCATTTAGTGCTGCTATAATTTCCATATTTGTTGTTATTTAAAAGTATGGATGATACAGAGGCTCAACTCTCCAGAAGAAAAACATAGGATCTATGGACACCAGACAGAAAATATCCATGCCATGGACACTCAGGGAAAGAGTTAATGGAATCTTTCTTCAAATCATCTTTTTAACAAAAACAAACAAAAAAAAGGAATACTATCAGTTGCAATTTTAGAAGTATAAAATTAGAGAAGAAATTTAAAACTGAAAAGCTTTTTTCCCTTTTTCATACTATTCTAAAATCAATTTTATAATTAATACCTTTTCTAGTCTAATACCCAGTCTCAGTTGAAATGCACATCAGTCTCACCCCTTCAGTAGATTTGCAACTTTAATGCCACTAGTGGAAGTCATCTTCTAAATGGATTCAAATGAGATAATGCATAGAAAAATGCTTTGTACATTGTAAAGTATATCTTTATAAGTGTACCTTTTTTATCCCCATTCCCCCACTCATCATTGATGTTATACTAATCTTTTATTCATATGAATTTACACTGGTCTTCCTAATACTATGGATTAGGTCTCAGGTGTCACCCCCCCCCCCCACTTTAAAGCTAGTTTCCATCCAAGTACTATTGTTGCTATTGTCACCAACCTCTCTCCTCCAGAGTCCTCAAAATTCAAAGACAAAAATCAAGATGACTGAAGAAGAAGTGAGATGCGTTGCTGACCTTTCTAAATTTAGGTCTTTCTCAGGTTTCAATTCACCTGAGGCAATGTTCAATCAACAGGGACTGGGTAAGAACTGAGACAAATAACCTAATTTACCATCACAAAAATAGCAACCTGTGAGGGAAAAACCCACAAAGTTTATTACCAGAACAAAAAATAATTGCTATTTTCCCTTATTCTAAGCCAACAAAACAAAGGGCCATAAAGACTTGGACTGGGAACTATCAACAGTAGACAAAGGAGAGACTTCTGGGGCAGAGCCAAGATGATCAGTAACCTGCTCCTGGAGTCTTTCCTTACCAAAGATAAATGAAGCTTCTACTCTGATATTCATACTACGGAGCCCACCAAGAAAAAGAGAAAATTCAAAGAAATTTTCAACTGTAGACATTGTGGAGAATCCTGAGTGAAGGTCTGTCTCTTTGGGGGGAAAGGGAGAGTAGGGAAAGCCAGCAGGAGGATTTAACCACTGTGCAATCCATGTCCTGACTGCTTGACAACAGCGGAATTCCCAGCTGCTAGGTAGCAAGTCATCAGGGAGGGTCACAACCTCAAACAAAGACTGAACCCTGAGAGCACCGGGGGAAAAGACAGGCCCAGGACTAGAACAAACCACTGTATAGTCAGAACCTGGACATAAAGGAGGAAACAAAACTCTGCAAAGGCAAGGCCTGGACTGCATAGGCAACATCTTGGCCAACAACAAGCCAGAGATCAGATCCCAGACCCAGAAAAATAAAAGCTTGGATCTATATTCCATATATCCCAGTAGCAGAACTACAACAACAAAAAGATGAACAATGAAAGCTAAAAATGCACACTATAGAAAAATATTTCACAGATAAAGATGAGAGCAATGCCATGTCTGAGGAAGAAAGCTGTGAAAAATCACTCACAGGGGAAATATCAAAATAGTCTATAAATTGGACTCAAACATAAAAGCTCATAGAAGAGTTTAAAAAAGAATTTAAAAACCAAAGAAGGGAGGAAGAAGAAAAATGGAAAAAAGAAGTGAAAACCATGCAGGAAAATTGTGACAAGTTGACCAAAGAACTCAGCTCCATTAAAAGTAAAAATAACCATCTGGAAAAGGAAACACAGAAGATAATTAAAGAAAATAATTATTTTTAAATTCTAAAAATTAGAATTGAACAGTTAGAAACTAATGAATCTACAAGACTACAAGATTCCATCAAACAAAATAAAAGTCTGAAAAAATTTAAGAAAATGCAAAGTACCTTCTAGGGAAAATGAATGACCTGGAAAACAGATCCAGGAGAGACAATCTATGAATCATTGAACTATCAGAAAGCCTGGACCAACAAAAGAATCTGGAAAACTGACCCAATCTACTAGAACAAGATAACATTATAACAATTGAAAGAATCCTCAGAACCCCTCCAGAAAGAGACCTCAAAATAAAAACTCCAAGGGCTGCAACAGAAAAATTCCAGAACCTTCAAATAAAAGAGAGAATATTACAAGCAGAAAAAAGAAAACAATTCAAATACTAAAGGAACACAATCAGACTAACACAGGACCTATTAACCTCAACATTGAAGGATCAGAAGAACTGAAATAACATATTTCGGAGAGCTAAAGATTACAGCCCAGAATGTACTACCCTACAAAATTCAGCATGTATCATCAGGGGAAAAGATGAATATACAATGAAATTCAGGACTTCCAGAATTTCCTGACACACAAAACCAAAATTGAACAGAGAATTCAATCACCAAATATATAACTGAAGAGTTGCTTTAAAAAGGTAAACGAATAAGGGGACTGAAAAAACAAAATTATTTTAAACAAATGTTGGTCCCTAAAAAGGAAGATATAACAATTCTAATTCTTTAGAACTTTACTTTTCTGACAAAAATGAGAGGATTGAATATAATTGAATAGATGAACTTAAAGGATATCGGTATAATTGAGTCTTGTCTCCCAATTGAAGAGGTATAAGATTACATCACTATATTTGGGACAAAAAAGCCCTGAAAAAAAAAGCAGGGGTATTAAAGGCAATTTAGGTGTCTCATTATACTTTGACTCACTTTAATCACAAGGTGCTTAGCACTTTGTCTAATGAGGGCATCATAAATTGGGAGGACCTGAGACAGTGTCTCTGTTACTTACAATCATTTGTAAAGTTCTCAGGGGAGACTTCCAGAGCCTCCCAGTACTTAGAGATCTTCAAAATTCTTATAGTTAATTAGATCAGGGTCCAGTGCTTCACTTTACAATGGGTTAAATACCCTGAGTGGGGAGGGGGGGAAAAGCAGAGAGACAATAGGCCTTGGTTTACTTAACAAGGTGTCAAGTACCCTGGGTGGGGGGGGGGGGGATAAAGTGTGAAAGAAAATTGGCCTGGGGGAGGACACAAATAGTTCAAGAAATGATAGGACTTTGGATGATACTTTGGCTTGTGAGGAGGATTGTATGTACTTGAAAGATACTTGAAAAGGGGTAAGGCAAAAAATGATTATAAATATAATTTGATGCAATTGAGTTACTGATTCTTATCAAGGAATCAAATAGATAATCTGTGATGATATCTTGATAACAATAGGAGTTTATCAAGCAATCAAATAATCAAACTATGAGTGACAATACCTGATTAATAATATTAGAGCACCAAGGGAAGAGGCACAAAGATTTATAATTTTAGAGGCAAAGAAGGGAGAATGTGAATGCTGAGTAAATTCTATTCAATAGATTTAATCCAGTGAGGGAATAAGACACATTCCCACTTGAGTTTAAAAAATCTAACAATCTACAGGGAAGGGGGGGGGGGGACTGGGAATGAGAAAGTTAAGAGGAGAAGGGACTAATAAAAGGGAAGGGAAGGTATAAGTGAAAATAAACTGAAAGTTAGATTACTAAAAGAAAAGTCAAAGGGGAAAGATAGTAAAATTTTGATGAGGAAGAATAAAAGAAAAAGAAAAAGATAAGTATAAATGAAAAAAAGATAACATGAAGGGAAATACAGAATTAGTAATCTTAACTGTAAATGGGAATGGGAAGAACAATCCCATAAATGGAAACAGATAGCAGAATGGATTAAAAACTAGAATCCTCCAATATGTCATTAATAAGAAACTCATTTGAAACAGAGAGATACACACAGGGTAAAGGTAAATAGTTAGAGCAAAATATATTATGCCTCATCAGAAGTAAAACAATCTGGGGTAGCAATACTAATCTTAGATATAAAAGCAAAAATCAATCTCATTGAAAGGGATAAGGAAGGAAACTCCAGCTTCTTAAAAGGCAGCATTGGTAATGAAGCCACATCATTACTATACATGTATGTATCTAGTGGTATAGCATTCAGATTCCTAGAGGAAAAGCTGAGTGAATTACAAGGAGGAAATAGACAGCAAAACTTTAAAAATGGGAGACCTCAATCTCCCCCTCTCAGAACTAGATAAATCTAACAACAAAATAAACAAGAAGGAAGTTAAGAAGGAGAAAGAAACCTTAGAAAACTTAGATATGATAGAACTCTGGAAAAAACTTAATAGGGATAGGAAAGAATATATCTTTTTCTTTTTAGTACATGGCACCTTCACCAAAACTGGCCATGTCCTTGGGCACAGAAACATCAAAATCAAATGTGAAAAGACAGAAATAATAAATACTTCTCAGATTTTGGTGCAACAAAAATTACATGTAATAAAGGGTCAGGGAAAGATAAACCAAGAACTAATTGGAAATTAAATGACTTTATCTTAAATAATGTGTGGATCAAACAGCAAATAATAGAAATAATAATCCAAGAAAATGATAATAATGAGACATCATACTAAAATTTATGGGATGCAGCAAAGGCAGTTTTGAGGGGAAACTTTATATCTCTAAATGTCTATATGAATAAAATAGAGAAAAAGGAGATCAGTGAATTGGGTATGCAACTAAAAGAGCTAAAAAAAGAACAAATTAAACATCCCAATTAAATACCAAATTAGAAATTCTGAAAATCAAGGAAGAGATTAATAAAATGGAAAGCAAGAAAACCATTGATCTCATAAATAAAACTATGAGTTGATTTTATGAAAAAGTCAGTAAAATAGACAAACCTCTGGTTAATCTATTTAAAAAAAAGAAAGAAAATCAGATTACCAATATAAAAAATGAAAAGAATAAACTAACTACCAATGAGGAAGAAATTAAAGAGATAATTCAGAACTACTTTGCCAAACTATATGCTAATAAACTGGACAACTTGAGTGAAATGAATGAATATTTACAAAAAAACACAATAGCCCAGATTAACAGAAGAGGAAATAAATTACTCAGAAAAAGAAATTGAAGAAACCATCAATAAACTCCCTAAGAAAAAGTCTCCAGATCCAGATGGATTTACAAGTTAATTCTACCAAACATTTAAGGAACAATTAATTCCTATTCTACATAAACTATTTTTTAAAAAAAATAGGAGAGGAAGGAGTTCTACCAAACTCCTTTTATGACACTAACATGGTGCTTTGATACCTAAAGCTGGAAGAACCTAAACAAAGAAAATTATAGATCAATCTCCCTAATGAATATTGCTGCAAAAATCTTAAATAAAATTGTGGCAATGAGACTACAGCAAGTTATTGCCAGGATAATACACCATGATCAGATTGGTTTTATACCAGGCAGGCAGGGGTGGTCCAACATTAGTAGAAGACTCAACATAATTAAACATTTCAATAGCAAAACCAACAGAAATCATTTGATTATATCAATAGATGCTGAAAAAGTCTTTGATAAAATACATCATTCATTAAATTAAAATTATTATTTAATTAAAATTAAATTAAAATTAAAAACTATTAAAAATACTAAAAAATTTAGGAATAAATGGAATTTTCCTTAAAATGATAAGTAATATCTAAGACCATCAACAAATATTCTATTTAATGGGAATAAACACAAAGCATTTCCAACAAATTCAGGGGAAAAACAAAGATGCCCATTATCACCATTACTATTCAGTATAATATTGGAAATGCTAGCAGTAGCAGTAAGAGAAGAAAAAGAAATTGAAGGAATCAGAATTGGAAATGAAAAAGCAAAACTTTCACTCTTTGCAGATGATCTGATGGTATAACTAGAGAACCTAAGAAAAGTATCCAAAAAATTCCTTGAAACAATTAACAAATTGATCGAAGTAGCAGGATATAACATGAAACCTCATAAATCATCAGCATTTCTATATATGAACAACAAAATCCAAGAACAAAAGTTAGAAAGATAAATTCCATTTAAAATAACTGTAGACAACATTAAATACATGGGAATCTACCTCCCAAGGCAAACCCAGAAACTGTATGAACACAATTCCTCCTTACCTGAATAAAATCAGGTCCAAAGAATTGGAAAAAGGTCAAAGACTCATGGTTAAGATGAGCTAATATAATAAAAATGACAATTCTACTCAAATTAAATTGCTTATTCAGTGCTATAATAATCAAACTACCAAATAACTACTTTACTGAACTAGAAAAAATAGTAACAAAATTCATCTGGAGCAACAAAATGGCAAAAACAGCAAGAGAATGATGAAAAAAATGTAAAGGAAAGTGGCCTAGCTCTTCCAGATCTAAAACTACTATAAACAGCAGTCATCAAAACTGCTTGGTACTGATTAAGAAATAGAGTACTGGATCAGTGGATTAAGATAGGTTCAAAAGAAACTACAGTAAATAATCACAGCAGGCTTCTATTTGATAAACCCAAAGACATCAGCCTCTCAGACAGGAACTCACAATCTGACAAAAATTGTTGGAAAAATTGGAAAATAATATTGCAAAAATTATGCATAAATCCACATCTCATACCCTATACCAAAATAAGAGGGATACCATAGATAAATTAATAGACCAAAAAATACTCTATCTGATCTATGGAAAAGGGATAAATTTATAACCAAACAAAAATTTGAACACATTATAAACTGCAAAATGAATAATTTTTAGTATATTAAATTAAAAAGGATTTGCACTAATAAAATCAGTGCTGCCAAAATTAGAAGAAAAGCAGAAAGCTGGGAAAATCTTCAAAGCCAGGAGTTCTGATAAAATATATAGAGAACTGCATCAAATTTATAGTCACAACTCATTCCCCAATTAATAAATGGTCAAAGAATATGAACAGACACTTTTCGAATGAAGAAATTAAATCTATATATAATTGTATGGAAAAATATGCCAAATCTCTATTGATTAGAGAAATGCAAATTGAAACAACAATGAGGTATCATCTCACACCTATTAAATTGACCCAGATGAGAAAAAGGGAAAATTATCAATGTTGCAGAGGTTGTGGGAGGATCAGGACATTGACGCACTTCTGGTGGAGCTGTGAACGGATCCAATCTTTCTGGAAAGCAATATGGAACTATGCCCAAAGAGCAATAAAACCATTCATACCCTTTGTCCCAGCAATTCCAATTCTAGAACTATATCCAGAAGAAATCATAAAAAATGAAATAAGTCCAACATGTTCCAAAATATTCTTAGCAGCTCTTTTTGTAGTGGCAAAGAATTGGAAATTGAGGGGATGCCCATCAGTTGGGGAATGGCTAAACAAGTTATGGTACATGAATACAATTTAATATTATTGTTCTATAAGAAACCATAAATGGTCGAACTCTAGGAACACACGGAATGACTTACGGGATCTGATGCTGAGTGAAGGGAGTAGAGTCAAGAGAACAATGTACATATCAACATTATGTGATGAGCAACCTTGATAGAAGCAACTCCTCTCAACAGTCCAGAGAGCTAGGACAACTGTAATAGACTGGTAATGGTCTATATCATCCCCAACCAGAGGAAGAAAAATAAAACAAAACACCCATAAAAAAACCCCTACTGAATCTGATGAACACTTTATAAAAATTATATCTTATGTATCTCTTTCCCTTAATCCTAATTCCTCATGCCAAAAATTACTAATTTGTAAATATGTTTAACAAACTATGTAAAATGCTAACCTCACTGTTCCCTACTTAGAGGAGGGGGATAGGAAGGAAAGGTGGAGGGAAATTTTGTAACTTGGAAATATGCATGTACAAATGGATGAAAATAAAAAATAAAGAAATAAAAATATTAAAGAAATGAAAATAAAGCAGATATGTGTAAATTAGGGAACGACTAAATAAATTGTGTGTGCAAATGTAACTTATTGTGCCATAAGAAAAAGAATACAAATATAATGGCTCAGAGAAAACTGAGATTTTTATAAGCTGATTCAAAGAGGAAAGAGTAACACCAGGAGAACAATTTACATGAAAACCACAATAATATATAAGAAAAGAAAAAACTTCAAAAGCCTTCAGAACTTTGGCCACTTAAGTGACCAAATATCAGGTTCTAATGATAAAAAAAAATGAATCTGCCTCTTGACAGAAAAATCTCTAGACTAGAAGTACAGATTGTGATATATTGTTTCAGACATGCTTAATATTTTTATTTTTGTTTAGTTTTGCTACATTTATTTTTGGCAAGGGAATGCACCTGAGGGGGTTAGAAATTTGAGGGGAATGATAAACAAAATTTAAAAAAGCAAAGCATCATTTCAAACATTTAAAAATACACCAAAGAAAAAATTTTAAATGTTTATAAGGGAGCAGAGAAAGAACAAATTTGTTACTACCTTGACAAATTTAAATTTTAAAGAAACGAACCACAAGTATAATAGGATTACATGGTTTCATATTAGTATTCTTGGTTGTGTTCAGGGTAGCTTTTATGAGATGTGGATTTATGGTGTCATGCCTTTCAGGTAAATTAGGACCCAGTCCTGTTAAACCTCAACTCCTCTCTAATATTGGCTTGCCTTCTTCATACTGTCTTTCAAAGGTAATGGCTAAGACTTATAATTGAGATATGGACTTCATTGAAATAGGAAATGGCCAGATCTGAAAATTCTCTACAATGCAAATGTATTATCTTCTTTGCAACCCCTCTCCATTCATGATTCTACAAAAACTGCTCTCATGCATGGAGATATATGTCGAGTCAATTATGTTAGAGAAACTCTCTTCCTAATCAGCTCAACCTCCAACTCAGTATAACAGAAGGTAAATTTCTTCCTCCTGGACTAGTTTCTCTTTTTGAAATTTCAACCTATAACTCAGATAAAATCATTGCTAATTGCCAAATAATTATTAGCCATATTAACTAATATAGAAATGAAACTAGAAAGCAAAGATATGTGTGTATACATAAAAATAAATAAATATTATATATTGTATAATGTAATATAAATATATTTGTATGTGTGAATCTATGTGCATATGTGTGCATGTCTGCACATATGTGACACACATGTACATATAAAGAGGGAAAAGAGAAAGTTATATTCGGTTTTATTGCCAAGGTCACTTTTTTCTTCCTTTTCCTTTCTTCCAGTTGTTTTGAAGGGATATTACTGAAAAAATGAATAGTGACTTACACTTGGGGAAAATATTTTCTTAGGTGTTTGTGGTGGTATGGAGTAAGTAGGAGGTAAAGAGAAGAACAAAGGGAGGTAAGAACCTCAAATTCAATTTCACTTTGGCCAAGTGCATCAATAACCATTTTAGCCAAGCCTCAGAGTTAGTCCATTCTCGCAATAAATCTATCTAGTCTCCTTTAATTCTCCAATATTTGTGCTCACTTACTTGTGCCTTGTTCTTACTTTTATCTGATATCTAGGGGTGCTCCAGTTTCATTTGTAACTTACTTGCAAAATCCAGTTGTCAGATTTTCAGTGGGAGAATATGTTCCTCAAAAATTGGCAATTGCTATTAACAGGGCTTGATTTATTGTTTTGCTGATTATCTGAATATAAGTACTAATAATAAAGATTAAACTTAAAAGTGTATATGGGGTCAGCTAGATGGAGCTGGAAATAGAACACCAACCTTAGAGTCAGGGTAACCTGAGTTCAAATTTGACCTCAGACACCTACTAGCTGTGTGACCTTGGGCAAGTCACTTAATCCTTACTGCTTCATATAAAAAACAAACAAACAAAAGTGTATGTGCTTGCATTTATTTTTCTAGATAGGCTGGTTATTAAACATTTATTAGGACATTGATGTATTATTCTATAAACATTCCTTGAGTTAGCAGAAGCATAGTAGAAGGCCAAAGAAATGACATCTTCACCACACTGGATGTTTTGTGACTCTAGGCTAATAATAATGATAATGATAACAGGCATTTATATAGTGTTTGAAGATTTAAAACTTTTTTTTAAGATCCATTATCTCATTTAAGTCTTATAAAACCCCTGCTGATTCCCAAATACTTGGGCAAAATTTTCTTCTAAAATCATTAGAAATCCAAAACAAACTGAGCTCTCCTCAATATCTCTGAACAGTGCAAGAACTCTTTATCATCTTGGGAAAATTTCTAAATTGTCTATGATCTTGTAAAGGTTTACAAACCTTCCAACATTCATATATTAAAATATTTATGTTCATGGTAATAAATATCCTAATAAGAAATAAAATTGAAAAAGAAAGAAAATCACTTTTTAATAATGTAGCTCAAGAATTCATTTCATAAATTAATGTTTTAGATAGTTGATGGAGAACTGACCTCTTAAATGACTTGCCCATAGTTGCATTAATGTGTCAGAAACAAGACTTGAATCCAAGTCTTCTGACTCCTAGTTCAGTTCTCTATCTTCTCTGTAAATAAAATAAAATAAAAGATCATGCAAAACAATTTATGTTTTGACACTTGCTTCAGTAGCATAGAATCTATTTAGAAAGAGTAATTAATTAAATTATGACCTACAAAGTGGTCATTTTCTTATTTACTCCTATCAGCAGTCACATCAATTAGAAAGTTGATATGAAGGCATATTTTAACCTACTTTTCCAGGCCACCATCATCACTAGCTACAGCTAGATGCATTACACTGATCAGAGTGTATAGAAATAGTTTTGCTACTGGCAGTCAACAACATTATCTAAGCTTAAATGAGAGATATTATCCATCTAATTGAAAGCATTCACTAAAGTACAGAAGAATCTCATTTATAGAATATCTGGTAATGTTATTTATACTCTTATCATTTCTGCCTTGCCTATAGCTTATCTTCATTATTTAATTTCCCCGCATTTTAATTTTGGGGCATTCTTCCAGGATATACATTCTGTTTGAAATACTTTAAGTATGTTTAAATATTCCTATATAAATATGTTTCACTAAGTTATGCTCTGAGGCAAAATATTAGGAAACAAGAGTGAGTCCCCATTCACAAAACTCCTCCAAACAAACCTAGAAGAGTAAGCTGATCGCATCCAGATAGAAAAATCTGGAAAAAGTCAAAGTACCTCCTTTGTCTAACCCAGGTCAGAATAAGCAGGCATATTGGTTCAAAATCCAGACACCTATCAGAGAATCTCTAGACCAAAGGAAAGCCTACAATTCTTCCATTCCGAACCAAAAGACCTTTTCCAACTTGCTGACAGATGCATTCTCTTTTTTTGCTCAAATCCAAACCTAAGTCAGGAATAGAGAATTCAGACCAGGAGGGCAGTAATCAGACTTCCCTGGATCATACCACTTTGGAAGCTTGAAATCAAACCACAGAAAGCTTGAAATTCCCCAAACTATTGGTGAAATCCTGAATAGCAAAAACTTACTACCCCAAGAAAACAGAAACAGGACTAGCCCAGACTTTTTATCCAAAAGAATCACAGAATTCAGCCCTAATATCAAGTCTAAAGTTAAGAAGTCTGGAAGAATAGGAAAACCAGAAAAGAATTCCACCAGAAGGTACTGTCATGATGGCAAATATATTCAAGATACAATTGTAAAAGAGGAGAATATATTCCAAAACATCTACAAATAATGCCTCAGTGAAAAACATAGTTTGGGTAAACCTTAACTAGAATTCCTGGAAAAGATGCATCAAGAATTGTAAAAGAGAGTTTAAATTTTTTTTCAATAAATGAAATGAGAGAAAAATGGAAAAGAAATTTCAGGAAAAATGGAAAAGAAATTATATCTGTGCAAGAAAGAATGAGAGAGGGAATTTGACAGTTTGGCATGAGGTACAAAATCTTGCCCAAGCAGCAAATTCCTTGAAAACTCAAAGGAAACAAATAGAAGTCAATGACTCTATGAAGCAATAAGAAATACTACAACAAAGTTAAACAGCTGAAAAATATAGAAAAATGTGGAAGATATCTCATAGTATAAACAGCTGGTTTGAAAAATAGATTTAAAATAAAAAAATTAAAGTTCATTAGACTGTAGGAATGCCAAAACTTCCCAGATCTCTGAGAACCAGAAAGCAAAATGGATATAGAAGGAAGGAATACGTTGCTTACCTCCTAAAAGAAAATCCCCCAAAACATCCAGAAACATTATATCCAAACTCAAAGATAAATTACTTAACTTCTGTGGGCTTGAGTTCCATCATTAGCAAAATAAGGGTATGAAATTAAATGGCCTCTAAAGTTCCAACTTTTGATTTATCTGTTAATTCCCTTATTTTTTTCTCCATGTAGAATCTACAAACTATCTTTTCTTTTGGCTATAGCTTCTGAGCTTCAGTCTTAGAAAATGTTTGTAGTGAATACATTAATTGATTTGATTCAGTTCCTCCCTGCATTAGTCATTGAACAAGGATCTTCACTATAGCACCCACAGTTAAGGTTTATAGACAATCTAAAAAATCTGAAAATCTGGAATTCTTTGCACCTTCTGCCTCTTTTTTCTTTTCTTTTTAAATTGTAAACATAGTAAAAAACAAACACAAGCAGTGTCATACAAAGATGATGAAAAGGTATATGAAATCACAAATCTCACATAGCTTTTAAAAATAAAAGTATGTTGTAAACTTAAAATAGAGTACCAATACTGCCCTGTTTGTCTGTTTCCCTTTCTGATTTCTTTTGCTCTTTTCCTGAGTATTTTTAAAATGTTCCAGAAACATCTTTTTCTTTTCTTCTTTCAGCTACCTTTATAGAAAAGGCCATTTTATATTTGTTTTCCACAGCCAAAGAATTGATCACCAAATAGCCATCCTATTTAAGGTGGTTTTATTCACCATTAACAAAACTGGTCCCATGGCTTGGGACTTGGCTAGCATCATAACTGAAGCCTTTCCATTTAAAAAAAATCAGAGATTTTGGTCCAGTGGCAAAGCTTTCAAGAATTATGGGTCATTTCCATACTGTGACAAGGCATCAGAGTGGTATTTGGGGGGGGGGGGAGTACAACAGGAAAGTATCTGATGGAGGAGGGGGAAATTGGGGAGGAGGTTCTTGACAAAATTTAGAAATGTAAGAATGGATAGGAAGTCAGGGGGAAAGAAATGTTCTCCTTCAAAAAAGAAAGTTAGGGTATCAATCATGGCTTGTCCTATTGTTAAGGTCTGAGAAAAGTCCCCAATTATGGAACAGAGGCACTTGACATGATAGAGATGCAATAGCAAGGGTTTATTAAACTAGCTCAAGTTTGGGTTCTGTCCTAGAACAGGGCTAGGATCCTGGAAGTAAAGTGAAGAGAGACCTTATATATGGTTCAGTAGGGGATTTCAAAGCATCTGCTGGTTGTCTTGAGATAGTGTGGTGTGTTATCATTGAATGCAGGTCCTCGGGGAGGTTCCCCTGTTGGATGGTCTGATAGATGACCAGGCAGAGACTTAGGAGCAGAATTTAGGCAAAAGTTCATAGGATTCGAAACTCAGGGTCTTACACTATGCCTCTTGATGTCTGCTAACTTCAAAAAGAGACAAGCATCCGGTAAAAATGTTACTTTTCCTGAAGTCAGTTCAACCAGAGAATGTGAATTTTTTCATTCCAACTTGAGAAAAATTAACTGTCAGTCTTATGCTGTTATTGAATTAGTAGGTTATCAAATCAATCCTTAGTCTTTAACAGAGCTGTGTTTGAGGTAGAGGGACTCACTACTCTGTCCATGGTGTATTTGGAAATGCTATTGAGGAGGTCAAATGTTTGCTTCCACAAGAACACAATGCAATCCAAATGAGGTTGAAAGTCAAGCCCTAAATTAGATGATAAAGGAAGAAGGAAGAGTCCCTTAACAATGAAAACAAAAAACTAACAAAGTTTGTTTCCAACTAATCTCATCACCTCTTATGCCCAAGTTTCTATGCCTCACTAAGTAATATTACTAATCATAAAAACTTTTTTGGAGGCAAGTATATTCCATGACCCTGCTTTTAAGCAAATGTGATAGAATACTAGTATTTTTTTTAAAAGGCCTTTATCAACAATGAGGTCAGGAAAGGAACTTTGCAATGTCTTTTGGCCTTCCTTTTTCAATTGAATTGCAAGGGTAATGTTGATTAAAAGTTATTCTTCTCTATATATACTGTCTTTTAGCCTAACCTCCAAATAATGAGTGATTCTACACTTTCTTAAAGTAGTTTTCAAAGCTCACCAAAACAGATTCTGAACTTACCTAATATAATGGAAGGAATGTTGTACTTAGATCCAGGAAATTTGGATTCAAGAACCAGATTCCTGTTTCTTCCATTTTTTTAAACTGTGTGATTGTGGGCAATTATGTCCTTTAGGCTCTCTGAAAATTTCTTCTTTTGTAACATTAACATAACAATACTTCTACTACTTACCTCTTTGGTGGAGATGAATACCTACATAGTGGGTGGGGCAGAGTTGGGGAACAGTGGGGAAAGAGAAGAACTCTTCAGTTTCCTTGGACTTCTCTTGAATTTTCAAGTATCTTCCTCTCTTCAGCCTTTTTAGGCTCTGAAGTCACCATGGAAGCTTCTATTTTCTAGTTTTTCAGCAGAGAAGAAAGAGAATGCCAACTCCACTTTCATATTGCTAAAGGAGAAGCCTCTGGAAAGAAGAAAACCTGAGAAGACTTAATCTTCCTCAATAAGGAGAGAGTCATACAGAGATTAGGGTTACATCCTCCTTCCTTTTCATAGCAAAACTCAGGGAGAAATCAGCCTCTGTTTCCTGTCTTCTCACTTTTTGCTTATTTCTCTGCAATCTGCTTCCAACCTCATCATTCAACTGAATCTTCTATCTCTAAAGTTACTAGTATTTTTAAATTGCCACATTTTATGGCTTATTTGTTGTGACTTCTCTGTAGCCTTTGACACTATCCCTATCTTCTCTATTCACCCCCTTGGGTTTCACTATTCTTTCCTCATGCTTCTTCCTGTTTAATTACTTCTTCTCAATCTCCACATCACAGACTCCAATTGTAGGTGTCCCTGAGGTTCTGTCTATGACCTTCTCTTTTGATACAGTGATATCCCAATAATTTCTATACATTCAGTTATACTCTCTATACACGTGATTCTCAGATCTGTTTATTACAATGACTTCCCATATCACATTACCAACTGCTTATTATATAACTTGAACTGGATGTCCCATAGACATCTCAAAATCAATGCATCCAAAAGAGAACTCATTATAGTTTCTCCAAAACCCTCTCTCTCTTGATACCAAATTAATGTTGAAAGCAACCCATAAATTTTCAAAAACACTCACCCCACACATGGCACATGTTGGGTATCTGCTCTATTTCCAATTCTTTACTATCATAAAACAATTGCATAAATACTTATTTTCCTTATCAATAGTCTCCTTGGAATGTTAGTCTAGTAGTACAATTGTGAGGTCAAATAGTGTGAATATTCTAGTCATTTTATTTAAATAATTAAATATTGCCTTCCAAAATTGTAGTGCTATATAACAGCTCCAAAAGAAATGCACTAGAGTGTGCTTATCTTCCCACAACCTTCCCCATCTTTTGTCATCTTTGCTAATTTTCAGGATTGAAGTGAAATCTAAGAAGTTTTGATTTATATTTCTCTTCGAATTAGTGATTTGGAGCATTCTTTCATATAGTTATTAATAGTTTGAAATTCTTTTGAAAAGTATTCCGTTTAACCACTTATCTCTTGGGGAGGGTCATTGACAATATATATTTATTAACTGTATTCGTGTATGGATACAATTATCTATGTATGCATATTTTTATGTGTGTATATATGTGTGTAAATATACACATAAACAAATTTACACCTTGTATTCCAAAACCTTTATCTTTGTAAATTCGATAAGATGTTTTTTCTCTCTTTCTAACACTTCTCTTCTTATTTCAGGTGAACTAATTTTGTGTGCTGAAACTTTTCAGTTTTATGTAAACAAAATTATCTAATTTGTCTTTTTAGATACTTTGTCTTTTTGTAATCACCTTGACCCTGGCCAAGTTATTTAACCTTCTGTTTGCCTCATTTTCCACATGTGCAAAATGGGGATATAATAGCCCCTATCTCTGAGAGTTCTTATAAAGATTAAATCGAGTGAAAATTGTAGAGTGTCTAGTACAAAGTAATACCATAAAAATATTAACTATTATAAATGTTAGCAATTCTTACTATGGCTACAAGTTTTTCTGGCAGTTATTTATACTGTGTAGGCTATAAATCCTTCTTCCACAATTCTCATTTCTTTTTCTAATCATTCAGAAAAATTCTGCTGTGGTTACATGCTCTCTTGGGAGTTCAAGGGGTTCTCGGCATCATCAGGTGTTGATTCATTTCCTTTTGTCTTGCACCATTATTCACAGATGTCTAGACTCATTTTGCTGATTTGCAGAGTGTATGCCTTTCTGTTATTAATATCTTTCCTTTTAGTTTATCTACTTATGTTTAAGTCTTTTAACTGAGCTTTCTCTCCCCCCCCCCCCCCCCCCCCCGCCCGCCCCGGCCCCGAGATCACTGGTGATTTCAATTTTTTCGCTCTCTTATAATTCCCTACTGCTTACTTCACAACTCCATTCATTTTGATTTTGCTTTCCCTATGGACTGGATCTCAAAGCTGTCTCAGCATTCTCCCATACTAGACCATTTAAATTTCACCAGCCTTCGTCACTGCCCCAGGTGACTTCTGTTGTGGGGTCTTAAGGAGGGGAAAAACTTTTCCTAATTACCATAGGACATAGTAAGAATCAAGTAGACACTAGAATCCTGCTCCAATTCCCTCTTCTCCTAGCTTTTCTATTGCCCATTGCAATAGTCCCAACCATAAAACAAGTTTCTGCTTCCATGGCTTTGGGAAAAGAAATGAGATAGAATTGGATTTCATTGTAAACTCTTGGGGGCACATGTGTAGCCTTACCATAACATGAGAGAGAGGGCTCTGAGTGAGTATATTAGAGATTAGGGAATAGTCTTCTTTGCTATTAGTTCATCAGGTTTTTTCCTTATTAGGAATCTTGAAGTCTTCTACTATGGAGCTAGTTCTCATTGCTTTATCTGTTACTCAAGTTTAATATTTGTAAAGTTCATCAAAATAAGAACAGATGTCTAGTCCTTCATCTTGTTGGTCATTTTCTATTTGGCTTTTAAAGAAAGACCTTTGCAACTCGGTCCCTTCCTACCTTTTTTTTTCTCTCCAAATTGATCTGGTAGTGACTTTTGTCTTAAATCTTTACCCTTACAATTTGCCTTTCTCAGTCACCCACATGCCCTACATTCCCTCTGGGATTGCCTTTTTTTTTTTTTACTCTATATCTCAATCTCTTTGCATATTTGTCTACTCCTTCAGAACTCCTTAGGGACTGGAACCATGTTTTGCCTTTCTATCTCTAGTTCTTAGCATAGAGTTTGACAGAAAGGAGATCTAAAATATTTAGAGATTGACTTCCAAAATCAAGAGGTGGTTCAGGTATTTTCTAAAAACCAGAGGTTCCCAGTCAGAGCCCTCTGTAGGAACCACATGTCTTAAATAAGACATATAGGCATGTTTTAAATGGACAATATTTTAGAGCCTAGAGGTTATTAATGCAGTCTTCTGAGTATATTTCCTGCTTTTAAGGCTTCTCTTCCTATCTCTGTGGTTAATTATTATTGTCCCTATGGAAAGTGGCCAAGGTTCTAGCCAGAAACCTGTGAATACCATCCTTTCTGCTGACTCTACCTCCATTATTTGACTCTGTTTATGTGATTACAGACCAAGTTAAAATTCAGCCTTTTCTATTATCCCTGTAGGATAGGTGCGAGTGGAGCATTATGCCTTCATTATCCCTTTGTGACACTGACAGCCCACTGGTCACATGACTGTTAATAAGAAGAAAGGTTTTAACTCAAATACAGAGGAAAGTGTTAGTGGTGTACATACATCTTTCATGGTCTGAGCAGACCCCTCTCATTGAGAGAAATAAATCTTTCTGCTCTTGGAAATATGGAGGATATTAATTTAATGCAAAGATCTATGAACTAATTGGAGATGTTACTATTAACTCACAATATCTCCAAACACATACAGCTAAATTCAACACATAACATATTTCACCTCAATATTTCTACTTTTTAGACTGACCTGGGATCCTGACAATGTGGAGTGGAGACTCTTTTCACTGATACCAACCAGCCCATAACCTTGTTTTATGAGCATGCATATGTGTGCATTGTATGTGGAAATAACAATAACTAATATTTATATAGTGTGTATGCCAAACACTGTGTTAAGGGCTTTATAAATATGATCTCATTTGATCCTCAATATAACCCTGTAGTGGAGATGCTATTATTATAATATTGTTTTTACAGTTGGGAAAACATTTTACATTAACTATCTATCCATATTTAGATATCCATATTTGTGCATATATAGAAGCACACAGCATATATATATATACATATATATATATATATAGTATGTATGTATGTACAAATGTTAATTATTTAAAAGTACACTAAAACTCTTGGAATAACATACATATGCTTATATACATAATATACATATATCTATGGGTGAATATATGCTTGTTATCTTGATTTGTTGTAGAATGGTAAATCTTTTGCAACTTCTTATCAATTTAATTCAAAAAGTATTTATTAAGCACCTGACACACGCAAGGAATAGGGGATATAAAGACAACCATGAAACAATAATTGCCCTATAGTAGATATTGGATACAGCATCTATGCAGATAATCAAATATGTGGTGATGACTGCAGATGGGTTTAACATTCACCTCCCAACTTTTCAGGGAATTTAATCCAAGGTGAAAGTCTAGCCCATTGTCTTTTGTTTAGACTTGGGTGTGGAATGCAGATCATTTGTCTAGATTTCCCTGAAGCTGGGGGTTTTGGAAGTAAATGATATAATCAAAGTTATATTCAATGATCTCTCATTATAATCTGTCCACCACTTATTATAATATGCATTCTCTCTCATTAATTGGTAACTAATCAGAGTTGATTGAAACCCTCAGGAATATCCACTTTTCCAAGGACTTATAAACTGTGAACCTGCCACCCTGATTTGTCTTTGGTCCAAGAGTGAGACCATATGACATAGGACATGGATTGGATTTAAACAACTTCAGAGTTTTCTTCCAACTCTGACATCCTAGTTGTATGATTCAATATTAGCATTACAGCAGCAGAGTGTATTACTTTCACTAATGATATACCTTCTCACCTTCATGGCCCATCTCTTATCACTGGGGCTCCAAAGTCCCCAAGATTCTTGCATTCAGGTTGTCTGAATGAAGATGAAATGAATCAACAAAGTATGCCTTTCAATGGCAATACAAAAGTGTGGTGTCAATGGTGATACCAGTGTCTTCCAGGTTCTAATGGTAGTGCTCCCTTCTGAGATTATTTTCCTTTAACTCTCTATATTATTTGCACATACTTATATATCTTGTAGATACTGCATGTTTAAATCCAGACTACCACAATAAACAAGTATCACAATACAGAGAAACAAACAAATTTTTTGATTTTCCAGGGCATATAAAAGTTATGTTTACACTGTACTGTAGTCGTGTGTAATAGTATAATATCTTAAAAAGTGTACATATTTGCATTTAAAAAATATTGCTAAACAAAACCTGTTAACTATCATCTGACTTTTCACTGAATTGTAATCTTTTTGCTGTTAGAGCATCTTGCTTCAATGTTTTACATTGGCTGTTGACCAATCAGAGTTATAGTTGCTAAAGGTTGGTGTGACTGACAATTTCTTAAAATTAGACAACAATGATATTGCATCAAATGACTGACTTTTCCCTTAACTTGAACACATAGAGGCCATTGTAGGGTTACCTATTTGACCTAACTTTGTGTCTCAGGGAACAGGGAGACCCAAGGAGATGGAGAGAGATGGGGAAATGGCTGGTTAGTGGAACAGTCAGAAGACATAAGTCTTATAAGGGCACAGGTTGTAGTACTCCAAAGCAATTACAATAGTAACATCAAAGATCACTGATCACAGATCTAAAGGATATAACAATAATAAAAAAGTTTGAACTTTTGTGAGAATTGCCTAAATATGAAAAAGAGACATGGTGCTGTAGGAAAAATGACATCAATAGAGTTGCTTGACACAGGGTTGCTACAACAGAATAAAATGCCTGTATTTAGTTATTTACATGTTATCTCCTCTATCTGAAAATGAAAAAACTAGAGGCAGGTGGCACAATGGGTTTAGCACCAACACTGAAGTCGGGAGAAACTGATCTGTTCTTAGACACTCACTAGTTGTGTGACCCTGGACAAGTCACTTAAACCCAATTGCCTGCAAGAAAATTATTTTGGAATGTGAGGAACCTAAGGGAAGTATCTTTTTTTTAACTATCCCCTCCTTAAAAATCTTCAGTGCTTATCATAGTTATCTAAGTTATAGTATGTTTTTAATTAAAAAATTTTCATAGATTGATTTAATAATTGGTATGAGACAATTTTGTTTTCTATAATGCTGTCTGTATTGGCAAAATCTTTAAAATAAAGAAAAATCACCTTTTCCTATGACAAATAAATCTAAAATTTGACCCTTTCCTTTGCACTAGAAGTGACTTATTAGACAGCCAAAAAGCATGCTGCCTTTCTTGATGTGATTAGACACCCAATTCTCATTTCACTTTGTTGCCTGTGGAACATATCCTTTTGAAGTGATTTTTTTCAAGAGACTTGGGTTGATAATCTCCAGGGCAGAGAAATGTGATAAAGCAATAAAATAAAAGGGCATAATAAATCAATAGCAAAATAAATCAACCCTTTGTAATTGGTAAGGTTCTTGATCAGTGTCTTACCCTTAGGCAAACACGACTAAAAAACAAAATTAGGGGGAATATTCTACTTATAAGATCAATGGGGAAATGTAATGTAGTATCCATTGACAGACACCTAAACAAAAAAGGTGGGCTTGAAGAGGTAGAGATTGACCTATGGCTAGTTCTGCACACTGTTAACCAAATACTTTAGATGAAGTCAGGTAATTTCCTCCACTTCAATCACAATCTAATTTACCTAGACATACTAGAAATCCCAGGGGTACAGTGTCTATAAAGCTATTAGCTAATGTCACACTCCTGAGCTCTTTAACATGTCTCTAAATAAGTATTCAGAAGACTGGACTTAAAGGCTATTTGAATGAATCCCAAATGGTGGTAACAAGAAAAAAAGGAAATTCAAAAGCTAATGCTTCAGAAGAGAGCCACTAACATTAAGTTCACCCAGTAGATATGTTAGTTGTCTTAAAGTTTATGAGTGAGAGAAATCACCTCATTGTGGTTATAAGAAATCTGAGATTAATATGAATAACTTGGAAGACAAAGATGCATCATAGAAAGGAAAGAATGAAAATAGGATACCCTTGAACAGCAATCTAATATATGACTAAAAGTTTACATATTTATAAAAAAAAGATCTGAACTCATGGTGGGAAAATGATAAAAAGTCAGGAGTCTTCATACAGTTATACATCTCAAGGTCAACATATTTCCCATGTCCCACATGGACCTTAAGAACATTTAAGCTTGAGAGAACATTTGTATGGGAATCAGCTTTCCAAATCATCTCCAGGAACTCCAATTCACCATCTGGTTGAAGCAGCTGTGAGGAAAACTTTTGTTGTGTGTTTTGTGATTTTTTTTACTGTAGTGTCAAAAAGAAAGACACCAAATAAAACAAAATCAAAATATATTTTTAAAAAAAGCAACATAGCATAGTGGAGAGAATACTGGTTTTGTAGTCAGAAAACCTGAGTTCAAATTGTGGTTCTACAATTTATTACCTATATTTCACTGGGCAAAATATTTTACCTTTCTAGGCCTCAGTTTCTTCATCTGTAAAAAATGAAGGAGTAGGAACTGGATGGCCTCTAAGTTTCCTTCTAATTCTCAGACTATGATAGAAGTCATTATCCTTTCTATCAAAACAATATATATCAACAGAATGAACTCATAAAAAAATCAAATCATTAGAGTTATGGGCTTAAGAAGCCCCCCCCAAAGTACTTTAATGCAGGATGAAACCATTACTGAGATGAGTTTGTTGTTGGTGGTGGTTTTTGCAAAATTTTGCTTAGGGCTCCAGAATTTAACTTTGACTACTGATTCCTTAGTGAATTAACAAGAATTTCTGTACTAATGTGGTTGAGTGAATTTAAGAAGGGTAGGTTCTATCACACATTGCTCTATATCCTTAGGCAAATCACTTAATCTATTTATGCCTCAGTTTCCTAATCTGAAAATGAGTAGGCTGACTAGAAAATCACTAAATTTCCTTCTAACTCTAGTATTCTATGATTCTGTAATTATTTACAATAATTTAATGGAGTGATAAAAGTGTTACTAATGTGTTCCTATTTTGGGGAGAGTCTAACTCTTACCATGTAGTTTGGATGGAGAAAGGCACTCCAAATATTTCTACATCTAATTTAGGAATTTGCTATTTTGTGACTATATTCATTATTTTTCAAATAAGTAAATAATTCTATAAACAGGTAGTGTAGCATTAGAAGAAATAGAAAATAGGCGAAAAGTCAATTCTTAACTCAAAAATACCTTGGGATTTAAAGTATCAACTTACATTTTAAAGCTAAACTTCAGCAAATTGAAAATTAACATAATGCTGATTAGTGTGGTAAATGACAGTTTGGTATCTTAAGGTTTTATATGAGGTTCATTACAAGGCTTTCTGTTACTATATTTTAGTTCATAACCTAAGTGATTATATACATTTCCAAGGATTCAGGAAAGTCCTGCTATGCCCCCCCCCACCAAAATATACCCTTGCCACTGACTAGTAACTGAAATTCTGACTTAATTCCTTTATCCTGTTATTTTAAGTGTTTTGATCCCCAAATGGGAATAACTTTGACTAAAATAATTTTAAACATACTTGCCATTTGTACCTTTGTGTTAAAGAGTTGATTTGGTCCTTTATGGGAACAAATTTCAATACAGGGTAGCATTGCAAGATACTAGGAACACTATGTTCATGAGGAAAGAAAAAAGCATGTGCCACTAAGTGGGGAAAATATTACAAAACAGTGGGAAATGGGAAAGATGACCTTATTTAATTTTTGTTTCACCCATATATCTGCACAAAGTAGGCACATGCACATTTGTTTAATATAAATGATTGAAGTCTAACTATATTATACATTCCTTATATGCTAAATATCATCATATAGCATTCTTTTCAAATTCCTGAGAATCAGAATCAAACAATGGTAGAATGTTAGAGGTAGAATTTCTTGGTGGCATGATAGCAAAGTAGTGAGATTCAGCTGCTACCTTTAAATGGCATGATTTTTTTTTTGCATTGCAGTTCTTGCTATAGATTTACTTATTTTTAAATTTTTACCCAGCCACACACAAAAAAACAAGTTGCAACATTTACTTCCAAAATCTTGAGTTCCAAATTCTCTTCCTTCATCCCACCCCTCTCCTCCTCATTGAGAAAACTTACTTGGTGTAGGTTAAAAATGGGTAGCCATGAAAAAAACCTGCTACAATAGCCATGGTATAAAAAAAAGTAAAGATAAACTTCCTCCCCATAAAAAAGAGAAACTTCAAGAAAAATAAAGTGGAAAAAAGTAAGCTTTAGTCTTTATTCAGACACTATCAGCTTTGTCTTTGGGATGATAGTATTCTTTGTCATAGGTCCTTCAGAGTTCTCTTGGGTCACAGCATTGCTGAGAAAAGATAGCTCATTCACAGCTGATGATCCAGCAATATTGCTGTATCTTTGTATAAGTTTGTATAAGTTACCTTTCCATTCCCCAACTGCTGGGCAGCTGTTATCACTATCTATCTATCTATCTATCTATCTCTATATATATATATGTGTGTGTGTGTGTGTGTGTATACATATATGTTATTTTCTTCCCATATTTCATCTCCTCTGAAATATAGACCTAGCAATGATACTATGATACTTCTGGGCCCAAAGGTGGGCATGGTTTTATAGCTCTCTGGGCATAGTTCCAAATTGCTCTATAGAATTGTTGAGTCATTTCACAACTCCTCCAACAATGCATCAGTGTCTCAAATTTCCCTATATCCCTTCCAACATTTATCATTTTCTCCTTTTGTCCTATTAACCATTTCAATAGATATAAGGTAGTATCTCAGAACTGTTCTAACCCCCATTTCTCCCATCAATATTGAGATAAGATGTTTTATTTTAAAATAATATTTACATAGATTACATTGATAACCTCATCTGAAAACTGTTGGGAAATTATTCTTATTTTTTTATAAATTTGACTTAAATCTCTATGTTTAGAAAATGAGGTCTTTATCAGAGAAACTTGTTTCAATATTTTTCCCCCACAACCTCCATTGCTACCTATATTTCCCTCCATTCTATTGCCCCATCTCCATTTATTCTATTCTCTCCCTCCTTTGACCCTGTTCCTCCTAAAAAGTGTATTGAATCTGACTACCTTCTCTGATGATCTTTTATCCCTTCTATTACCTACCCTCCCCCTCCACTTTCTTCCATCCATTTCCTCTCCTATTTTCCTCTAAGATAAAATAGATTTCTATACTATACTCAATTGAGTGTGTATGTTATTCCTTCTCTGAGCCAACTCTAATGAGAGTAAGGGTAATTCACTCCTCCCTCAATTTCCCCTTCTTTCACTCCACTGCAAAAAATTTTTTTGCCTCTTTTATGTGAAATAACAACTCATTCTATCTCTCCTTTCCCTTTCTCCCAATACATTCCTTTCCCCCCATTAACTTTCTTTTTAATATATTATACTTCAAATTCAACTCCCTTGCCTATATGTGCTCTTTCTAAATTACCATAATAAATGAGAAGGTTCATATGAGTTATCAATATCATCCTTCCATGCAGGAATACAAGCAGTTCAACATCATTATCTCCTTCATAATTTGCTTTTCCCATCCTCCCTCTTTCTGCTTCACCTGAGTTCTGTACTAAAAGATCAAACTTTCTGTTTGACTCTGGTCATTTCATCTGGAAAGTTTAAAAGTCCTCTATTTTATTGAATATCTATCTTTTCCCCTGAAAGAATATACTTATTGTTTATCAATTTTGAAGAATTATTTGATTCAATAGGGAATAACAGCCCTACAGTCTCTTCTCTTATATGATGTCTCCTATCCAGACTTCAAAATCATTCAAAACCTTGAAAGACATAGCATTAAAAATAAGCCAGTTCAATAGTTCTCTATCATAAACATAAATATCAGTTGCAGTATAAAATAGGGAGATCTATGTTCACCAAAAGTGTTCACCACTGTGAAGGGAGAAATCCAATAAAGATGGAATTTTCTTTGTGGTTTAATTGGAGTCTTGTTTTAGATAAACACCTCAAGGGTGATGTGCTTCTCTACATTTCACATGAAGAATCCTGAATTCTCTGTTCAATAGAGCTAAGGGAGAGCCACCTGGCTGGGCAAACAATCAATCAGTCTTCCAAGTATTTATAAAGCACTTTCTATTTTCAAGCACTGTACTAAAATATGGGAATACCAATAGAAGGAATGACTTACTAAAAAAACTTTCTAATACATTCTAATGTTCCAATTATATTCTAATTGGGGTGTGGGATGGAGAGAGTCCTCCTATTATTTTGTTGACAAAAGACATTGTGCAGGAAATCTGTAATCACTCAGAAGATTTTGAGTACCACAAGATAAAAGCCAAATGGTTAAAGAATGTCTGTTGACCAGTTAATGATAAGGATTTGGATAGAAAACCTAAAAGAATATGTCTATTAGTTTGTTTATCTGGTATAGCTGAGATACACAGAGAGCAAGGAGGGTACCTAGTTGAAGATGAGGAGAATGCATGAAATTTCCCTCAGGCAATTTCAAAGTTCCTCTAATGACCCCCAAACTTCTAATGGAAAGGAAGGTCCATCTTTTTAATGAGAATATTTTGACCAGTTGATGTTGCTGTTTGGTAATTAGACATGAAGTACAATAGTCTCTGAAGAATTAAAAATGAATAGAACACTTTCCCACTTAATGATCAGGCTTCACAAACTGAACCCGGGCAAATCGTGGAGTCCCCAGGAATAGACACAGTTTATTAACATCTGTAGTTTAAGTACTCTTTCTAATTCATTGAATTTTGTTATTTCTACCTCCATCCTTCTTCCCTTCCTCCTTTCTCCCATTCTCTCTCCCTCCCTCCTTCCTTCCCTCCCTTCCTCCCTTCCTCCTTTCTCCTTCCTTCCTCCCTTCCTCCCTCCCTCCCTCCCTCCCTCCCTCCCTCCCTTCCTCCCTTCCTCCCTTCCTTCCTTCCTTCCTTCCTTCCTTCCTTCCTTCCTTCCTTCCTTCCTTCCTTCCTTCCTTCCTTTTTCCTTTCTTCTTTCCTTCCTTTCCTTTCTTCCCTTCCTTCCTCAACATCCAAGATCAAAGCTTTATTGAATTGGACATTTCTGCATGAAACTTCCTGATCATATGGACAACGCTTCTTTTGGAAGGCAGAGGATTGTAGTAGTTACCAAAAAGCAAATGTTTTGATCCAGTCAGCAGATGAAGCAGTGTCCCTTTCTATAATTCTTTGCATTTTAAAGACAAATGCCTATAATTATATTGTATGCCAAAAGACAGAGTAAATGTGGACTGAGTTTAAGAGTTCTAACATAAATTTTAAGTTCCATTTATGTTTAATGGTAGTTTTCAAATCCATTATTTTATGGTTCTGATGCAAGGGGCAAAGGAGGCAAAGGAAATGACATCCACCCAAAGCTGCAGTCGAGTTGTAAAATATCATTTTTGTTCCATATTTCCATTTCAACTTGGAACCTTCTCATGCATTATTCTGGTGAGCTAAATTTAAATTCTGTATCTCTAGCA
Source organism: Macrotis lagotis (assembly GCF_037893015.1). Classification (NCBI taxonomy): domain Eukaryota; kingdom Metazoa; phylum Chordata; class Mammalia; order Peramelemorphia; family Peramelidae; genus Macrotis; species Macrotis lagotis. The sequence goes on along the minus strand of NC_133664.1, from coordinate 188,424,252 downwards.
CACACCCTCCCTGTCCTGTTTATATTAATAGTGCAGCAATGAATTTTTAGGGGGGGGAGGATAATGAAATCATAGAATGGACTATGTTCAATTATGTTATATACTGCAAGATAAGTCTATAAGTAAATTCATTTCATTATAAAGATGAATATATCTAGTGAAGAGCATATTTCATTCAAACATATTCAAACATAAACACCTTTCTTCTTTCTACCAAAATTCCAGAAGTCTTAGAATTGTGATTGACAATCACCTGTGAATATTCTCACTTTAAATGTCTAGGAGTTCCTGAGATAGGTACAATCTATGATGCTGTGAAAAGCGAAGCATTGGTATATCTCAGAACATCTGGCTTGGGTCTTGGCAAGAGAAAATGGAAAGTAATGGAAAACAACATTTTGCCAGAACAGTTAAAAAAAAAGGTTCTGTTTTAGAAAATGGCAGGGATTCAATGGGCACAGATTCCAGGGTCTTCTTTTTCCACACCCTCCTCCCCTTCCTCTGCCTATTTGTTTCAATAGTTCTACCAGTTGCACACCAAGGTTTATAATATCCAGCCATGTCTGCTTCTCTTTCAATACAACAATTCTGTACTTTGTTGGGAATTTCTGGTGTGTATGGTCCTGTATTTGCGACAGCATCAACAGGACAAGGCTGTTAGGCAATGAGGTTAAAGCAACTAATTAAAATATGTTTTACTTTTCCTATTTAGGAAACAAGTTGTGGGTGTTATTGGTATGTCATTGCTACAGTGACACTCTGAGCTCTTCTATTATTTTCTTGTTTCTCCGAGCTTCTAACTCCACAAGGGTTCTTCTGTTTCATAGAAACAATACTGATTTTGAGACCAAATATGCTATTACATTTTCTGCTAAGAAAGAAAAGGACACACACCCTACATTTTAAAGGAAAAAATATAACTTGGATAATTTATTCAAAGATGGAAGAAAATATCAGTTTCTCTTAGATCTTTGAAGAAGAAGAAATAGGCTGATGGGTTTCATATTTTTTTGGTATTACTTACAAAGGTCACACACATAGAAAGAAAACACAGTTGTCCCCAAAGACAAAAGGAGAAGATATAGATTTAGATCCTCCATCAGATACTTACCTATATGAACATGGGGCAAGTCACTTAATACCTCTAAATCTCAGTTTCCTCTTTGTAAAATGTAGGGAGTTAAACTAGGGGGCTTTTAAGATCTCTTTTGGCTCCAAATCCATGATACTGCAAAGACAGATAAATTGAAGTTAGTGCTTCCTCCTCTCTGGTCTCCTGCTCTAATTGGGGATTTGTTCATCAAATCTCCTTTTGAACGATCACCCACCTCAACTATGATTACTCCAAACCAGGTTCAGCCTGTTTTTCCCCAAACTCCTTCTGGTTCTTTCCTTTTCAGTTCCATTTTATGTCGTCTTTTCCTACTATAACTTAAGCTCTTTGAGATTTGGACTTGCTTTTGCCTGTATTTTAATAAATATTCTCTCCCCTCTCTCCCCTTCTTTCCTCTCTCCCTCTCTCTCCTATTCCTCCCCCCCCTTTCCTCCCACCACCTCCACAGAACATTTATTAAGTGCTTATTATGTGACACTATCAAATACTGTGTATACAAATAAGAACAAACAAAGCAGTCCCAAGGGGAATGGCAGAGATGGGAATAATGACTGGAGTAGAATAAGCAGAGTAGGGAGGTGGCCAGGAATAAGGGTGCAAGCTGGATCTCTGATATCAGTGTTATAAAGAACTCTCAGGTAAGGAAATTCCCAGTAGCAATGCGTGTTGAAACATTTGCGATTTATAGCCTTAGAGAGTTTCATAGAGCACAGAGAGGTTAAATAACTTTCTTGGCATCACACAGTCAGACTGTGTCCAAGAGTGAAGACTTGTGAACTCAAATTTTCCTGGTAGGTGGTAAGATAGATTTCTATTCTCTTTCTCAAGCTACCTTTAATATCAGACAAGATACATGATATGAAAATAGAGAAGAGAATAGGTTTTCAGGTTGTTCCATTTATATTTACTTAACTCTGAGTCTCAATTTCCTCTTATGTAAACTTGGCATGATAATCCTTGACACTTAACCTCCTAGTTCTTAAGGATTATCTAGGGCAGCAAGATGGCATAGTGGATATAATTCTAGACCTGGAGTTAGGAAGATTTAAGTTAAAATCTAAGCCTCAGCTACTTATTAGCTGTGTGATCCTGGGCAAGTCACTTAAACCTGTTTGCCTCCCTTTCCTCATTTGTAAAATGAAGTAGAGAAAAAAATGTCAAACTACTTTAGTGTATTTGCCAAGAAAAAATCCTAAATGGAATCAAGAAGAGTTGCTGATCAACAGAAACAACAAAAGATGTCTAAAAATTGGATATTAGGTCCTGCAGAAGCAGAAATAAATTTTTGTAAAATATTTTTCATAGTTTTCAAGCTTTTCCATTATTTCTCCCTATGTCAATTTTTTCCCCATCAAAACAATATAAGGGGGAAAGCACATCCTAAGCGAAGTCTAAAATTATGGTTTGGATGAAATCATATAATTCTATCAAAGTCATTACCATCTTTGATATAAAAGTATATGTAAAATCAAATTACAAGTTGCCATTGTTAGAGAAAAGCATTTGAAATGCTTAAAATGCCATCAGGTAATATACTTTTTGATACAGGTCCATGATAACATCTGGAAAAGTATCATGTAAATTTTCTTGATATTTCAAATATGTTGTGCCATGCCATATGTTTGAAGAGTTATGAAAATTGTCCAATTTCTCTTTTTTGAACAGTTTTAAAACTGGAACTGACTTTTGCAAATTCCTTACTGCAGGATAATGTCAAGGGTTATTTCCACTTTAAATATATATGAATAATATGAATGATTTTCAGCAGGACTAGCCTTTGTTAAGATGAGGCCTAATCAGGGATGTCAGTTTAAATTCAAGGTCCCAACCCAAAATTCCAGGAAAATCCCAATGCCCTAGAGCCAAAAATTGCAAATTAAATAGATTTTTAGCAAAGTAAAAAACTCCTTCATCCTCCCATCTTCAAACAAAATAAAACAAACAAAATGCTAACAAAAAGGCTGAAAAAACAAAACAAAGATCCCATTGTTCCTGTTAAGGCTTTTTTTTTTGTTTGCTTTTTTTAGGTTTTTGCAAGGCAAATGGGTTAAGTGGCTTGCCCAAGGCCACACTGCTAGGTGATTATTAAGTGTCTGAGATAGGATTTGAACCCAGGTACTCCTGACTCCAGGGCCCTTGCTTTATCCACTGCACCACCTAGCTGCCCCCAAGGTTTTTTTTTTTTTTTTAAGGTTTACTCTATATCTAATACTGCCCTGGTAGATATATAAGTTGGGGTATTTTCAGTCTTTAGTTTTAAAATGTGATGTTGTTTTGATTGTTTTTTACCATTTTTATACATGGGAATGATTAAGGATAGGGCACTGGCGGCTAGTAGATAGAGTCCTGGATCTAAAGTCAGTCATCTTCCTGAGTTCACATACTGCCTCATATTTTATTAGCAATATGACCATGGCCAAGTAACTCAACCCTTTTATCTTCAGTTTTCTCATCTGTAAAATGAGCTGGAGAAGGGAATGGCAAACCAGTCTAATATCTCTGCCAAGAAAAACCCCAGAATCAGGAAGAGTCAGATACATGATTGAAAAACAACATGATGTTGGGGATAATGTTCAACCTTGATGGACTTGCTTGTTCCATCATTGCAACAATCAGGGACAATTTTGGGCTGTCTGCAATGGAGAATACCATCTGTATCCAGATAAAGAGCCGTGGAGTTTGAACAAAGTTCAAGGACTATTCCCTTTAATTTAGGGGGAAAAAAACCAGCTATCTTATTGTCTGATCTTGTTATCTCTTATATTTTTTGTATCTTCCTTAAGGATATGATTTCTCTCTCATCACACTCAATTTGGATCAATGTACAACATGGAAACAATGTAAAGACTGACAGAGTGCTTTCCATGGGGGGATGGGGGGAGGGAAGTAAGATTGGGGGGAAAAATTGTAAAACTCAAATAAAATCTTTAATAAGAGAAAAACAACATTATGAAAGCTAGTGACCTAAGTCATTTACTTAGCAAACAATTATGTAGTGACTACTGTATGATAGGTATTGTACTTGGTGATGTAGGGGTATAAAAAAAAGAATAAGATACAACCTGTCTTCATATATTTATTATCTAGCAGGGAAACTAAAACATCCTTCTGAATCATGATCATATAAGGAGGAATACAAATAACAGCCATTGATCTGTCAGGGGTTGGTCTGATATCAGCATCTTGTTAGTTTAGGTTTGATGTTGGAACAAAATGAGACACTTTTAATTCACTGAATAAGTTTTCATTAGACCTACCACAGTAAGGATGCGCAACACTGATACAGTGGTACTCTGCTTTTATTGACTTGGTCGCCCTTGTCTCCATATGGAAATAAGTGTGGTAAGCTTTGTTCACACCCAGTGTGAAGAACATCACCACACCTAGATGGACACTTTTATGCCCCGAAACCTTGTTGACACAGTCAGAGGCCAGGAAGAAGTTGCTTTGAAGGAGTCACAGCTTGAGCCTTG